>NW_026068342.1:24254-70816 GCF_014885135.2 Alexandromys fortis
AGTGGCTGATTAAAATGTAACTAGAAATTGGTAGCTCTCCTATATATAAATGATAAATGGGCTGAGAAAAATAATCAGGGCTAAAACACCCTTCAGAGTATCCACTAATAGTAGAAAATATCTTAATGTAACAATAACCCAGTATTGCTGTTTGTAACAAAATGGCCCCAAAGGGAGTGACACTACTACAAAGTGTGGCCTTGTTGAAGTAGGTGTGGCCTTGTTTGAAAAGTGTGTCACTGTGGTGGTGAGCTTTTTACTCAAGGTTTGCTTTTGTGACAAATCATTTACTGCTGCCTGAAAGGTGTAAGACTTTCAGCTACTTCTCAAGCCTCATGTCTGTCTGCATGCCATCATATTCGCTTCCATGATGATAATGGACTGAACTTCTGAACATGTTAGTGAGGTGCTCCAATTAAACATGCTTCTTTATCAGAGTGGCTGTGGTGATGGTTTTGTTTCACAGCAATGAAACCTTAACTAAGATACCAAGCAAGTGAAAACCCTTTAAGAAACTAACTTCAAGTCTTTGAAGAAATTGGAGAAGACATCAGACATGAGAAAGATATCCCATGCCCATGAGTTGATGGCATAAACATAATTAAATGAACATCTTAACGAAAGCAATATACAGATTCATTGCAATTCCCATCAAAATTCTAAAACAAATCTTTACAGACCTTCAAATAACAACACTCAACTTATGGAAAACAAAAATCCCAAGATAACTAAAACAATCCTGTACAATAAAGGGACTCCTGGAGCTATCACCATCCCTGCTTTCAAGCTCTACTATAGAGCTATAGTAATAAAACCATATTGTATTGGCATAGAAAAAGACTGGCTGATCAGTGGCAAGGGGGCAAATATGGCAGAAGGACTGAGAGTAAAGGATGGTGGGGAAACTGATCAGGATATAAAAATAAGAAAGAAACAAAAAAACAACAATAAAAAATAGAGTCTCGATCAACCAAGATAAGTCAGGCTGTAAATTTCTGTGAATGATTGTCTTATTTGATACATCAATTGCTAGATGAAGATTCTGTGGTGACATTTAAGATAGTCACCAATCTGACTACAGGACAAGACTATAGGCACCCTCTCCTCTATTGCTTAGGGACTTTGCTGCGGTCATATTGTGGATTACTGGGAAGTACTCTAGTGGCAGGTTTCTTGCTAGCCCCATAATGGCTCCCTGAATCAAAATATCTCTTTTTTTGCTCTCATCACTGTCCTTCCTCCATCTTGACTATCCCATTCCCTCATGTCTTATTCCCTTCCTCTACTTTTACCCCCCTCTTTCTCTTCCACCCACCCTTCTACCCCAACCTGCAAGCTCCCAATTTTGTAAGGTGATCTTGTCTATTTTGACTTTCCAGGTGGATCTATTCCTTTCCAATTTATATATACTTGAACCTCTTTAGTTGTCTTATTGATCTAGCTAAAACTTCAAGTTCTCTTTTGAATGGAAATTGCAAGAGTGAACAACCTAGACTTGTCCCTGATTTAGTGGTTTTCTCCATTTAATTTGATGTTGGCTATTGCTTTGCTGTATATTGCCTGTATTATTCTTAGATATGTCCCCTGTATCCTTTTTCTTTACAAGACATTTATCGTGAAGGAGTGTTAGATATTTTCAAAGGGTTTTTCACCCTCAAATGAGATGATTATGTGGATTTTTTCTTTCAGTTTGTTTATATAGTGGGTAACCTTGACAGATTTTCATAAGTTGAACCATCCCACATTCTTGGGTAAAACTGACTAGATAATTATGAGTGATCTTTTTGATGTGTCCTTGGATTATGTTTGTGAGAGAGTATTTTTTGCATCTATGTTACTGAAGGAAACCAGTCTGTAATTCTCTTTCATTATTTAATCTCTGTGTGTTTTGGATATCATGGTGAGTGTGGCCTCATAAGAAGAATTTGGGAATGTTCCTTCTTTTTCTATTTTGTAAAATAATTTAGGGAATATTGGTAATAACTCTCTTTAGAAAACCTAGTAGAATTCTGTGCTAAAATCACTATACGTGGGCTTCTTTGGTTGCAAGACTTAATGATGGCTTCTGTTTCCTTGTAGGGTATAGATCTATTTAACTCATTCATCTGATCTTCATTTCAGGTGTGCTGTTCTGCTGCTAGTATAAAAACTCTCTAACTTATTCTTGAAGACACTTAGTGCTATGAACTTTCATCCTAGAACCACATTCATTGTATTCCATAACTTTGGATGTATTCTGCATTCATTTTTATTGAATTTTAGGAAATCTTTAATTTCTTTATTTTTTTTTCCTTGACTCAGTTGTAATTCCATGGAGAGTTCTTCAGCTTCCATTAGTTTATATGCTTTCTATTGTTCCTGTTATTGTTGAAACCCTGCTTTAATCCATGGTGGTCTGAAAAGATACAGGGCATTATATCAATTTTCTTGTGTCTATTGAGATTTGCTTTGGTGACAAAGTATGGCCAATTTTGGATAATGATCCATGTGATGCTGAGAAAAAAAAATATATTCTTTTGTGTTAAGATGCTGAGAAAGGGGTATATTCTTTTGTGCTTGGGTAAAATGTTCTGTAAATACATAATTATAATTTTGGTTATACTATCTGTTAGTTTCTTTATTTCTGTTTATTTTATGTCTGGACAACATGTTCATTGGTGAGAGTGGGGTATTTATGTCTACCACAATTAGTGTATGGGGTTCAATGTGTAATATATATGCTTTAGTAATTTTACTTTTACAAATGTGGATTATATTCCGTTTGGGGTAAAGAGGATCAGAATTGAGATATTGTCTTGGTGGGTTTATTCTTTAATGAATATGAAATGTTGTTTTCCATTTTTTGATTAATTTTTATTTGAAGTCTATTTTGTTACATATTAGGATAGCTACACTAGCTTTGCTTCTTAGGTAGTTTGATTGGAAAATCTTTTTCCAACTATTTTCTCGGATCTAGTAGTGAGTCTCTGTTGAGGCTGGATGCTCATCCTCAGGAAGTTAGCTTTATCTTTGGTGCAGCAGAAGGTCTTTGTTCTTCTGAATGGTTTAGCCTGCAAATCTTCTTTTGATTAATGTGGCCTATGTCACAGAAATGGAAGTCAGCCAGAAATAGGAACAGGGCCTAATAGCAGTGCAGTTGATGAAATGGTACAGCTTACTGTGTGGGATCGGTCTTTGGGAACAGACTCTAGGGAGTGTTGCATTTCCGCAAGCAGGCAGATCACTCATGTGTTTTTCTGAATAGTGTGGCCTATGCCTTGAGACTCTTTATTCCTCTAAGGTGATTTTGGGCACTCTCAGGGTGACAGTTAACTAGGAAACTCTTTCAAAGTCTTGTCATAATCCTCAATAGGAAGATTTCATAGAAAGTTCCCCATTTTCAAAGTGTGTGTTCTTCTTTGCTTGCCATGGTCATCACATGTGCTGGTGTCATAACAGAGCCAGGGTACAACTACAAACATCTACTATGAGTGTCTCTTTTACAACTTCCCAGATACTGATTTCAGGGACACTGTGATCTCTACCACAGACATTGTGAAGAGTTAATGAAAGAGCAGCATAAACCATAAGTTTCATCCTGACACAGGACAGGCCTCCCAGGCACATTCATCACCTGACTCTTCTGGCTCTATAGGAATCAGAGCAGAAGTCAATTACCAGCTGAGACAAGACAGGATCTAGAAGTACTTGGGGTAAAGGAATAGGAACATGGCTCAAAGTTCTGTGTGTTCCTTCTAGATCATAGAGATTGTGATAGTAAATGGGGGAGGAGAATGCATGAGTTAATGACAAAAGAAAAATATATTTGACCTTAAATAAATCCTCTCTACCTGTAAAGTTTCCCCCTCCTTGAGGAACCCACCAGTTGTAATGTGGTTTGTAATGTGTGACAATATCAGTCTAAGGTAAGGTAAGAGAAATCCAAGATGCAAGGAAAGGAGAAAGAATCATAACTGGAATCTCATAACTGGAAGACAAATTATAACTGCATTTGTTTATGACCATGCAGAAGCTTGGTTAATTTCTATGTCTGTCCATAAAACCAAGTCTTCACCCATAGCTCAATGCTGTCATTTCAGGAATCCACTTCCCATGACCTGTAGTGTTTTTCACTTTGGTCCTATGGACACCAATGCTGAGTTCTTAACAAGGGAGATATAGGATCCTCAAGTATTATTAATGACATTGAGAATAAAGAACTCTTGGCAGGATATCTGTGCTTCTCCGTTGATAAACCAAGAACACTATGTTTGTGAGAGAGAGACAATATTGCAGAAAAGGTTGAGGTTTGATGCTGGATATGAATGATTATCTGAGAGGGCTATGATCAGATTATCTGAACAACATGGAGCAAACTAAAGAAAGCCACATGTGGTACTTGCAAAGAAATAGGAAGATCCATGAGTATAGCAGGCTCTAGTATCTGTTTAGTTACTTTCATTGAGCAGGTCCTAACCAGAGCTGGGTTGAATTTATAGAAGAGTACTCATGTTGCATACACAAGTCATTGATTCATCACTAGCACAACACATAAAAATCCTCATTGGACTCTCATATGTGCACTGAGCCTGAGTCTGAGATGCCCGTGTCACCATCACTCTAAGCCTATCTAGAAAAGAGAAGTCCTCCTGTGCCATTTATTTTTCAGATCTGTGCCTAGATGCATATGCTCGAGCTAAAACACTATTCCCTTGTCAACCAAGGTATCTCTGCATTGGGCCTGTGTCAAAACCCAATAGTTGCTGAGTGACCCAGCTCTAGTTCTCTGTATATAGGCAATTACAGTAATGAGGAACCTTCGGGCTAAATGGGTCAACTTTGGATGCAGTCACTCATTTCCAGACTACACCCTCAAAGGGTCCTTTATCATTTGTGACACAGAATAAGTGCCAATCCAATTGCCCTCTCACAGTTTCAGCCTTCCGAGAGACTTTGACCATTTATCCCCCACAGGTAAGTTTTATTCTGACACTCGTGTACATGCTCTAAGGCTACCATCCTCAACCTCCGTGGAGTTAGAAATTTTGATTGTGATGGTGGCTTGAGTATCAGTGCTATGCAGACAATAGATAGAAGATGGCCCTCTGTGAGAGCTCTGACACTTGGAAAGGCCTCTTTCTATAAGTATTGGTCTTTCTAACAACCACCTCCAATCCTGGGACTTAGAGAACTAAGCAGAAAATGACTCACAGTCATTTGCTGAATGACCTCAGTACTCAGAGATAATAGGCCTACTTTGCTATGTGGGAGAAACTGTCTTTGCCATGTGTGAGCTGAGCTATAGAGTTTCATGATACAGACTTGGGATCTGGATTAATATGCCCATTTTCTCTACTGGACCTCACTAAACCACTGCCTGACTTGCAACAAAGACTGCTGTGTCCCTCCTGGTGTACTTATATCCACTGCTGGGCCTGGACCAGTGCCCTCCAAGGCAATGATGCTCAAGGAAGTCCTACAAATAGGAGAGAATAAGGCTCCCTACTTAAATTCATTGTGAAGAACCCACAAAGAGTTCTCAGGACTTGTGTGTAAAGAAATCTCACACATGAGACACAAATGGCATGAATGGATCAGAACATGGTCCAATCTTAACGAAGTGTTTGGTGGTGATTAAAATGAAGTATGGATCCTCAAATTCAAATGATGAGTCACAGAGTTATTTAGGAGAGGGAAGATTATGGGTTAAAGATGAGTTGGAAAGAGAACACTTATCTTGGCTTGTGATACTTTGTTTTGCAGTATTATGACCCATATCAAGGAATTTTCTGAAACGCAGGTTACTGTGTTCTTCCTTCCTTCTTTCTTTGTTTCCTTCCTTTCTTTTTTCTTTCTTTCTTCCTTCTTTTTTTTCTTTTCATGTATATGGTTATTTTTACTGCATGTATATCTGTGAACCACAGGTATACCTGGTCCACATCAGCCAGAATAGGGCAATGGATACCCTGAAATTGGAATTACAGATTGGTTATGAGATATCATCAGTACTGAAACCAGGACTTGAGTCTGCTAGAAGAGTTATTAACTACTGAGTCATCTCTAAAGAAATGACAGGAAAATGTTTACAGAGGCAGATCTGACTGGTAGAATGTAGTGAGGAAGAACTTGCTGTAACTATGGCTGGACAGGGCAGCTGTTGTTCAGATCTGGATTTGAAATTTAGGACTCTAATGTTCTCCATATGTGCCCATTGTTCTTAACACACAAGATCTAAGCCCAATCCCCCAAATTATTGCTTCTCTAAAGAGTGGTATAATGAGGTATAATGACAAGCAGATCAGAAAGTTGCTTGAAATCAGTGATTCCCTGAGCAGAGAGAGCTGTGTTAGTTGAAGGATCTTTTGGAGGCACTTTCCTTTACCTTTCTAGAATAGTGATAGCAGAATGCCAGAAAACATACAATTTGCTGTCCTGTAACTGGGCTATGGAATCCTGAAACTTGGCATAAATTGTCCAGAGATGGGTAGTTTAGTTCTAGAGTCAATACTAACTCTCCAATTGTTTAACTTCACAGAGCAGACATCTCAAGCTGCCAAGGGCCAAGTATCTCTGAAAAACACCTTCTTCTGCTGCACATATACTTGAGAAGGCCTTGAGAGTAAAGACACTGGATATGAGTTTGTACACAGAGAGCTTGTCTGTACACATTGCTTCTTTGTCTCTTTGTTAATAAATGTTACCATGATGATAACATTGCCTCACATATAAACATGACTCTGACACTGGGACAGAACAGATCTTCAGATCAGCAGCATCTATTACTACTTGCCTACAGAGAAGAATTTGCTAGACTTAATCTCTGAGGACACGGAGCCATCAGGAGGAACTATATCATATGTCCCTCCCTTAGGGCTCCCTGACTTCCCTGTAAAGTCTCATAAGCCCATCAGAACAATTTTCTAAGGATCTGAATACTGGAGCAGCTGGGTTTTCCATGCTGATACTCAGGGGGAAAAAAGATGCCCAGTTAAATAGTGGAAGCCTAGGGACTGGATAGAGTACCCTACAGCTAGAGTTGGGTAATCTTGCCAAATCTCCTCACATAGGTGCTGGGAACTGAAGTCAGGTCTTCTGGAAGAACAGTTTGTGGCATTAAACACTGGACCATCTCTCCAGCCATCCTTTCTCATTCTCTTCCTTTTTCCTTTTGAAGTTCTAGTCAACTCCTAAATTCACATTCTACATACCTAAATGCATTGCAACTAGGGCATTGGGAGGGCAAAATGCTCCTGTTGTTGTAGGATGCTCCAATGCCTGGGGAAGGCTCACACACATGTGGATAAATGAATGAATGGGTGTTTGAATGATGATACAATTGCATGGATTTGAAGGAATCTCACGTTGGTACATGAGAAAATAGGCAAATGCCACAGTTTGATTATTAATTGCAGGTTCTTATGAATTTTAGGTATCTGCATGAGAAAGAATATGTGTGTTCACTCACGCATACATCAGTGTATGTGTGAGAAAATGCTATTGGACATATATGGAGCTTAGATGACATGAGAGAGCTGGTTCTCTACTTCTACCAAATTGTGTCTGTAGATTTAAACCGGCATGACAGCCTTGGTAGTGTGTTTACCCAATGAGCTATTTTAGTGGTCTATCCTTCTCTGATTATCATTTAGAGGGTGACCTTGCCATAGTTGAGAATATCAGTCTTCAGAAAAAAAATGCCCATGATAAAAAACTTTAAGAAGAAAACTATCTGGAACTTCCTCCTCTTACTATTTCCAGTTCACCAAAAGTATCCTGCTGCTGAAACTCTGTCCTCTCTTCCATCTCCCTTTTGGTTATAAGAGCAAACACCTAGTTCTCTCTCCAACTTCTGTCTTAGAAGATTCTAGCCATACTCCAAGTTCACATCCACTGTCTAGTCATTGTCTCTGCAACTTTGTGTTAGGACACAGGTTTGCAGCTCCAACCCATGTTCAGAGAGCCTTAGGCAGGTCACATGTCCCACAGCTCATTGTAGGACAGAGAATGTAGGAGTTGTCTGTGTGTGACCTGACTACTCTTAGATTACAGCATCCGAGTCCTCCATGATCCTTGTCACATACACTCCACTGAATTAAACATGTGGTATGAAACTTACCTCTGCCCCTATAAGGTTATAGATGATATGAACCTTCCCTTGTGCCAGAAATCTGGAGGTGACTGTTAAATGCTGACACCCAGAAATAGGGAGTGCTCTCTGAAAAGAAGCTTCTTGGTTTCCCTCCATGATCAGTCTCATGGCAACTATTTCTTGTTCTCTCACTCTCTTATCTTCACTCCTTTTAAAAGCTCAAGTTTTTTTTTCGGAATTTTCTACATGCTTATTGTATTTACACCATTTTCTTTTATATTCATTTTGCATACTAAAAACAATCCCCCTCTTTCCCTTCACCTAGTTTCCCTATTTCCCCAACCAACCCCATCCACTCTTCAGAAAGGGTAAGGCTTCCCATGGGAAGTCATCAAGGTCTGGCATATTTAGTTGAGGCAAGACCAAACCCCTCCCTCCACATCAAGCCTGAGCAAAGAATCATAACATACTATGAAATGTCTCTCTATATTTAGCTCATTCGCAGTCAAAAAATTCAAAAAACTCACAATAATGTACATATTCCATGGCTTTTTTACTCTATTACTTTTTAATATTAATTTTATTGTTTTTATTCCTTTTATCTATGACTGTCTGTACTCTTTCTTCTCTCTATTTCCTAAGGCCATGTACTTTTATTCAACACTGTGACCCATTTAGAAATCTTTTTTCATCTGAATCTGTCTTCCCTATTTATTAATGCTTTTTTGACCAGAAGTGCTTTTTAAAGTGCTAAGCAGCGTAGCTGGGACTAACACTGCAGCTTTGCCTTTGGGCTCCTCCCAGTCCAACATGGCAGAAGTAAATTCACCACCAGATCTGTGAGCCATGCTCTTCTTCCCAGCTCCAGGGATACAGTGGGTCTATGTCACAACTAAGCAACTTGTAGCACTCTGCTCATAAACCCCATTTAAGTGCTCTGTAACAGGACCTCCTTAAAGAGCCAGAGCCATTCATGCCACCAATATGAACCAGGAAGCAAGTTCTTAAAGACTGTCCTGTGATACCTCATAAGCCCATCAGAACAGTTGGTTAACAGCCTGAGCAACACTGATTGAAATCAGTGACTCCCTAAACAGAGAGGGCCCTGTGTTTGATGAGGGATCTTTAGGAAGGAACACATCAGTGCCTGTCCTTTGCTCTTCTGAAGAAATGATGGCAGCATCCCAGAAAACACATAATTCTTTGTACAATAGGTGGGCTTTGAAGTCCTGAGATTTGGCAAATATTATCCAGAGGTGAGTAGTTTAGATCTAGAGTAAAACTGAACTCTCTATTTGCTTTCACTTCATAGAATAGACATCTCCTCAAGTTGCCAATGGCCAAGGCCAAGATTGACTTCTCTGCAAAACAGCCACTCATGCACCACATACATCTGAGAAGACCTCCAGGGTAAAGACATTGGATACGTGCTTGTACACAGACAGATTGTCTGTCATCACCCATGGCCTGTGGGACATGTGTATACACTTTGTTTTCTTGTCTCCTTTCCAGTGATAACACACATTGTTAATGAATGTTACCATGGTGATAAGATAGCTTCAAATATGAATAAGGCCCTGACACTGGGACAGGACATCTGTCTAGATCAACACCATCTGTTACTACTTACCTGCAGGAGAGAATTTGCTAGATTTAATACTTGAGGACATAGAGTCATCAGGAGAACCCATGGTCTCTGTCCCTCCCCTTAGGGATCATGACTGTCCTGTGATACCTCATAAGCCCATCAAAACAGTTGGTTAACAGCCTGTGCAACGTTGCACCAGGGTTCTCCATGTAGAGTTTCAGAAGGAGATGCCCTTGTGATTAGTGGATGCCCAGTAACTGTAGAGAATCACTCAAAGCTAGTTTTAGGTGAGGTTTTAGGTGCTAGGAACTGAACTCAGGTACTCTGGAAGAAAATCATGCACTATTAAACATTGGGACATCTCTCCAACCCTCATTTCTCATTTTCTTCCATGTTCCCTTTTTGGTTTGAGTCAACCTCTTAATTCATTTTTTAGATGGCTGTCTGCCATCTGGTCCATTGCAAGTAGGGCTTTGGGAGGACAGAATTGCCCCCAATGTTTTGGAATGTTTTAGCACCTGTAAAAGCCTCAAACGTCTGTGTATAAATGAATAAAGATTCTATGGCACTAATTACAGGAATCTCATGTTAGTAGATAACAAAATAGGTTAATTAAATAGTTTGACTTTTAATCTACAGTTACTTATGCATTTTATATATGTGGGAAGAAGTGAAGAGAGAGACAGAAAGAATATGAGTGTGTTTACTCATGCATACATCAATGTATGGGTAATAAAATTCTACTGTACATATATGGATGTTAGAAAATTTGAGGGAGTTCAGTCCAGTGCTTCGATGTGAGTTATTATGTCTGTTACCATCTGTTATTGGACGAAGGTTCTATGGTGATATTTAAGATAATCATCAGTCTGACTACAGGGTAAGGTCAGTTCAAACACCCTCGCCTCTATTGCTTAGGGTCTCAGCAGGGTTCATCCCTGTGGATTCTTGGGCATTTTTCTAGAGCCAGATTTCTTGCTAACTGCATAATGGCTCCATCAATCAAGATATCTCTTTCCTTGCTCTCATATCTGTCCTTCTTCCATCTTGACTATCCCATTTCTTCAAATTCTCCTCAACCCCCCTTCTCCCCACCTCTACCTCCTGTCCCCCATTCCCAAAGTTTTGTCTGATTCCAATTGAAGAGTAGAGGAAGTGAGAGTATGAGCAAGGAATTCAAGACCATGAGGGGGTCATCCACTGAGACAGTTTGCTTGAGCTAATGGCAGCACACCAACTCCAACTGGACTGGGGATGAATGAACACGGGAACAACCAAGCCCCTCTGAAGGGGGTTGACAGCTGGGGCAGACTGAGGGGGCCACTGATAGTGACACTAGGGTGTGTCCTTACTTGTATATACCGGCTTCATGGGATCCTATTCTCTTTGGATGTAAACCTTGCTCAACCTAGATGTAGTAGGGAGGGCCTTGGACTTTCCACAGGGTGGGGTGCATGGTTAGGGTTGAAGGAAGAGTGAGGAGGGTCTGTAGAGGGAGATGGGGGACTTGGAGGAGGGAAGGGAGTGGGAATTTGGACTGGTATTTTTTTAAGTAACAAAAAAAATTATTGACCTAGGCTTTTTCAGACCCAGGCCAGCTGGCTGGCCTTGGGGTCTCACTGAACATAGCGGACAGTGAGGACTACTGAGACCTCAAGAACAATGGCAATGGGTTTTTGATCCTACTGCAAGTATTGGCTTTGTGGGAGCCTAGGCAGTTTGGATGCTCACCTTACTAGACCTGGATGGAGGAGGGTGGTCCTTGGACTTCCCACAGGGCAGAGAACCCTGATTGCTCTTTGGGCTGACGAGGGAGGGGGACTTGGTTGGGGGAGGGGGAGGGGAGACGGTGGTGGGGAAGAGACAGAAATCTTTAATAAATAAATAAATAAAAGGAAAAATTATTGAAAAAAAAAGAAAAGAAAATTGAGGGAATTAGTTCTCTAATTCCATGAAGTTGAAACTAGGAATTGAAGTCAGCATGTAAGCCTTGGCAGCAAGTATCTTTACCCATAGAACCATCTTGATAGCCCATCCTGAATTGATTTTAACTTAGAGGGACAACCTGTAATAGTTGGGAACATCAATTTTCAGTAAATAATGGCCAATAATAATAAACTCTAAGAAGAAAACAATATGGTTCCTTCATCCCTTAGTCTTTCCAGTTCACCAAAGACTTCCTTCTACTAAACCTCTGTCCTCTCCTTTGGGATTGTAGCCTCTCAAATTTCTATCTTAGAGGAGTTCAGTGATACTCCAAGTTTCCCATCTACTGTCTACTGTGAAAACATAGTCTCTGAAACTTTGCCCTAACCAGTCAAAGGTCTGAGGTTTAGGCCAGGTTTCTACTGCCTTTATCAGACCACATCTCCTGCAGCATGGGATAGATTGTTGGAGTTGTCTGTTCTGTGACCTGACTACTCCCAGTTTTCTATAACTAGCTCTGGCATGTTCCTTGTCCCTTACTATACACTGAACTAAATGTATATGTAAAAATGCCATCTAGCCCTATAAAATTATAGATCAGTCCTTTCCCTGGTGACAGAAATTGGGAGAAGACTGCTTAATGATGATGCCCAGAAATGGAAACTGTTTTCAAAAGATGCTCTGTAGGCCTCCCTTCATGATCACTACCATTGCAGCTATTTCTTATTCTTTGACTCTCTCTAGCCCTTTCTTATTTTCATTCATTTTTACAGGTTTTAAAAGTGTTCTTAAAATTTATAAATATATAAATACAATATACTGGGCTACTTAGTATTGCTCATGTGTATATGCTTATGACTGACCATTTGGGAATAGATTACCTATTATAGGATCATCTCTGTAGAATACTTATCTTCCCTCTGCACTCATTAAATACTATAGTTCATTAATTCTGGGTGGAGTCCTGGGAGATTTCCTCATCCACAATGGCATATAAGATGGTATTGTAAGTGTTTAGGTCTTGTTTGGGCAGCTGTATAGTTGAGAATCCTTTGCTGCAGTTCCTTGTCAAATATAGAACACACAAACTCACAATAAACATTCTGTTTCCTCTGATTCTTATGATCTATCCAACTCCTCTACTCAGATGTTCCATCAGCTGCAAATGATGGGGTTTTAATACAGATAAATAAATTGTGACTGGACATCTTGTGGGGTCTGTTTTTATATGTATTTGGACAAGTTTTGGATTTCTTTGCTGGTCTCCATCTGTGCAAATAGAGGTTTCTGGATAACTATGGAAAGTACATTTAGCTGTAGGTATAAGTATGTGGGTTTAAAATTTACCTAGACAATATACTGGTTTAAGAAAGTGGCCATAGTATGTTCTCCTCTAAGAAGTATGAACTTACTATCCAAATGGATTTGTCTAGGTTCTAATACTAGAAATAATTTTATTTCTGTCAAGCAGACCTCAACTCTAATTAGACAACTACTGGTGACATCCAAGATATAAATGCAACTTTAAGATCTTTGGGGATATCATACCATGCTGTCATTTCCGTGGTCCACTGAGTAGGATTACTGATTGTTTCCCTTGGTTTTTAACTTACATAGAAACATCAAGTTTCACAAGGCCAGGTTCACAGTATGGAGTAATCTGACTGCATTTGGTGCCCAAAACAGTACACATATATCCAAGCATAGGACTTGCGAGCTGTTGATGTGTTGCTCAGTGGGAGAATAGGTAGAGAAGACAGTCTCTGAGTGGGCGGAGTAGGCTTGAGATGGTCAGGTAGGCTTGAGTCCCTGATGGTGTCCGTGTACTCAGGAGTCAACTTTCAAAGACCCAAGTTGAGTAGAGTAAGTTTCCAGCATCATGTGTGTATCAAAGCCAAAGAGGGAGCCTGCAGATGCAGATAAGGGTTTTGCAGAGTTTTTTTGCAAAATTTTCCTGGAGCCAGGACATTCAGAAGGCCACAGTACCTCTGAGAGCCATTTCAACCTCCAAAAATGTCACATGGCAGAGGCTAGAAGTGTTCTGAAGTAGTCGGGTGTTTCTGTGCCTCATGAAACAGCCTGGATTCCAATACTAGTGCATCATACATACTGAAAATCCCCCACTTGGCTCACATGTGTTAAGTGAACCAGTGTCTAAGATGTCATATTTTTCCATCACAGGTGGTAACCCTGAGCTTTGTTAGACAGAATTCTCCTCATATCATACTTGAACCTGGATGGAATCACATGAGCAAGCACAGAATGACTTGGCTAAACTAGGTGTTCATCTAGGTGTGTTTTTTATGTTATAAAACAAAAAGGACCTGAGCAATCAGTCTCTGTCTCTATAATTACACTGTTGTATTCATGTAGCTCACAGCAGTTATGTTGACTGAATCACATTCTCTTGCACTCATTGGATCCCAGATTTACACTCATAGTATTCTGCATCAGTTCTAGCCAAACTGAGAAAAGTAAAAGTGCTATTGCTCTCAGACAGCCCCAACTCAATACCTTCGAAGAGGCTTTGACAACTTCTCCACCACAAGTCAGGCTATATCCTGACACTAAAGTTCGCATGTGAAAACTACTGAGTCCTCACCCTCCACTAAGTCGGAATTGTTCCTTGTTGCTGTATTTAACAATGCTGTGCAGGAAACAGAGAGGAGATTTCTGTGTGGAACCTCTGACACTAGCAAAGATCTTATTAGACTATTATTGACCTCCCACCACTGCCCTGCTGAGTAGAGTATGAAGTAAGGTGAATTACAGGAAACTATAGAGTGAAATCTGAGTGCTCAGAGACAGTAGGGCCTCCTGTGCTGATAGAGAAACACTGACTTTGTTACATGTGAGCTGGGGTACACAGCTTAGTGGTAGACAAACCTAGGATGGCCATGCAGCCCAAAGTGTTATGTCCCTCCACACGCATTGACCACCAATGCTCAGCATGAGCCAATGCCCTTCAAAACTTTGCTGTTTAAGACAGTCCTGTAACATGAGGGGGCCTGCTTGTTGGGGGTTTCTGTCCTGCCCAGTACCCCACAGCCAGTAAATCCCAAAGAAAGTTACAGAGATTTCTCTAAGTTATAAAGCTGGTTGGCCCTTTAGGTCAGGCTACTTATTAGCTCTTGTAGCTTATATTAACCCATTATTCTGATCTATTTTTGCCATATGGCTGGGTACCTTTTTTAGCAGGCAGGTCACATCCTGCTTCCTTGGTGGTTGGCGCAGGATTGGGGGGAATCAACTTCCTCCTTCCCAGAATTCTCCTGTTCTCATTGCATCATTTCTACTTCCTGTCTGTTTTTCCCGCCTATACTTCCTGCCTGGAATCAGTGTTTATTTAAAACGTGATTGACAGAATACAGACAATTCTTCTGCATCACAGTCCTATAAGTAGGTGGCAATGAGAGTACAGTTGCTGCTTCCCTGGGAAGCCTCATAGCCAGTTCTCAGGACATGATTATGAGCAGAAACCTCAACCAGGAGACCTGAGCAGGCCTCTTTTCAATTCAGTGGTCCAGCTGGAGCACAACATGAGCCATTCTGCTGGGGTGGATCATGAGGACTAGCATGTGACCCTGGCTACATAAGTGTGGGAGCCCACAGAAGTGAATTCATTCCCTTTGACTAAAGATCAGAAAGTTGAAACCTATTCTTGCTCTTTCAAGGTTATATTAAAGGAGATTTGACCTAAGGTGTGACTACTATATGCTTTGAGTATCAAAAAGTAATTATTTTGTTTGTTCTTTGTACCTTGATAAAGAAGTCTTTTGCCTTCCCCCTCTTTCTGAACTGGGGTATATGAAGGCTATGAGAAATAAGCTTGAGATGAATTCTAGTATTTACTGATGCCCTCCAGACTCTATCAGTTGTCTCTTGTCCATTTCTTTCCTAATCCTTATACTTTCCTCCAAGCACAGATGAATAAGCAGGGTAGGACCTGACTGATGTTGTCACCTGGACATGGGACATGACAAATGGCCTTTGGCGTGGGACTCATGACACCTAAGAAATAAGTATGACTCTAGAAATGATCTAGGAATGTTAAGGATTTGAGTAAACTTCTGATGGAACCACCTTTTCTCATGGGTATTTTTGCCCCTTCTCATATACTTGCAGAGCATGTATAGAGCTTTAGTGAGGTTCAGATGGATAGTGACTATGTGACATACAGAAACTAGGAGTGATAACTTTCTGAAACTGAACTGATGTACCTGGCATGTTCAACATATATGCTGATTAAGTTGTTTCTCATGACACAAGCTGGAGACTCCTGGGGAAATGTCAAGTCACTGCCTCCTTCAACTAGGCCTGTGGGCATGAATGGGGAGCATTTACGTGCTATAGATTGATGTGTGAGCACGCAGTGCACTGTGGATATCGTCATTCCAAGCAGGCTATGCTAGGCTATACAAGGAAAAGGTAACTAAGTAAACCATGGAGATTATTCCAGAAAGCATCATTCCTCCATGGTCTCTACTTGACTTGCTATTGGTTAGAACAGTGATACAATTAAATAATAATAGTTTACAAAATCAATGGACCAAAAGCAAAAGTTTGCTCTTTGAAGTGATTAACAGTTTTGACAAACTTTAATTTAATCAACTTTGTTTTCAAATGATTAACACTCATAATAGAAGTGAAACTTGACAACTTACATTTCATTATTCAGATTCTAAGATTCCATGAATACTCAATAGTTATTTGCTAAATGTTGAGTGACCCAGATAAAACACACATTTCAAGAAGCACAGAACATTAAGAAACACAAAACTGATGATGTCTTTTTGGTTTTGTTTCATTTTCTAGGACAGGTTTCTCTGTGTAGCTATGGATATACTGGAACTCCCTTTGTAGACAAGTCTGGCCTCCAACTCAGATAAATTTTACTATGATTAAAAGCAAATGACACCACCACCCAGGTAAAATGAACAGTTGTTAAGGATGAAAGCAGGCAAACTAGGAAGAGAATGCTATGGCAGTACAGTAAGGGCACACATGAAAACACAGAGCCAAGTCTGTATTCAATCGGGACACTGAAAGCTTTCCCTCTATGACCTGGATCAACACAAGGATGTTGCTGTGGCCACTTCCGTTCATTATCCTCTTAGAAGTCCTAGACAGAACAATTAAACAAAACAAAAAAATGAAAGATAGTCAATAAACCAACTGTAAAATATGTCTTCAGATGACATGAAGTTATCTGGAGATATCCTAAAGATGCTAAAGAAGTTTACAGAACTGATGAGAAAACAGCAATGTGAGCTGTATTTCCATAAACACAATTTGATGTCCAGTTTTGTCACATGCATAGAGAAAAAAATACACTGGACAGGATGGGACAAGCTTAAAATGCTTTTCAGAATGGTGATGACCACATGATTGCATGGATGCGTTCGTGCCACTTAGTTGCCCACTTCAAAATGACCAAAGTCAGAAAACCCATCCATCTTTAAAATATTGTAATAGGAAAAGGGATCTTCTGTGAAGTCTCCACTCTCAGGACAGAAATAGTCCGGGTCAGCCTTTGCCATGTTTTTTAACAGGAGTGCATCCAACAAACTATGGATCAAATCTATTTAGGAACCAGCTATATCCATGGGGAAAGAGGGCAGTCCTTTCTCCTGTCAACTCTTCCTCACTTGGAATGGATAATTGGTGTTATATGAATCAGTTATACATAGAATATAATTGGGTAAATGAAAAGATGCATTTATCTTCATGCTAACAAGAGACTTAGAGCATCCAGAAATTTGGGGGTTCATGAACTTAATATTCATGTATTCTGTGGATTAGCTATATATTTGATCCAAACCTAAGCTATTAACTGCTTTGCAATTCTGTTTAATACATAAATGTCTTCTTTTCCCCTGTAAAAATGGAGTCCTTATGACCTGGATTTTTCTTATACATGGCATTTGCCAAAGTACTATAGGAATGAGAGACTATGCTAGCTGTAGCTGAGTGGTGACTGATCGTATTCACCACATAATTTTTGTCCTTGTTGTACCCCATCAATAAAAAAATGCCCTCCTAGTACCTTGAAGAACTAGCCAGATGAGCACTGTTAGAGTGAACCGACGTGTGGAAAAGGAGAGAGAGAGAGAGAGAGAGAGAGAGAGAGAGAGAGAGAGAGAGAGAGAGAGGCAGAATGATTCAGATCTTGTGGACCAGGGCATATATGAAGAGATGAAAGAGGAAGAGAACAGGCTGAGATGGTGAGGGAGCTGATCCTTAGCCCAGCTACAACACACAGGAAGTGAGCCCTGCACAGAGATAACCCTGTTGATGAGAACACAGGAGAGTCAACCCTGAGAAAGTTAGCATGGGAGACCTAGATTATCCCCTTATCTGTCATATGGTGGTGCAGGCTGAGGACAAGTAGTCCTTCTCCACCTCCACTTTCAGTGCCTAAGGCAAGGGGTAGAGTTGATACTTATTTAATAAGAGTGAGAGAACTATACTTGCCCCCCTAATCTGCAACACTAAGGAAAGCAGGGCTAGCACCCTGCCAGGGCAGCACAATAGAGCCACCCCTGTTAGTGCAGATGTGGGTGAGCCAGGCACAAAGTTGTGAGCATGGGAGAGCTGTAGCCATCTCTCATCTGTCTTAGGGCAGCATGAGCGAGGGCCAATCAACACCTTAGGCTGGTGGGAGATCTGGCCCTGTTGTTATAAGAACAAGAGTTTCCCCTAACCCACACCAGCTGCAAAACTCAGAACAGCAGGCCCTGCATCTCACCAGGGAAGCACAATAGAGCCAATGATGTTATCACATGCATGGGGAAGACAGCCCTGAAGTTGTGAGCATGGAAGACCTGTCCCTATAACTCATCTGAATTGTGTGGCATGGGCAGGGGAGAGATACAGTACCCAATTTTCCCCAGTACATCAACACATGTGGCAAAGGAAGATCTGTCCCAGTTGTCAAAAAATTGGGAAAGTTGTCTCACCCCACCCCCTCATAAGCTACAACAGTAAGGAGTGCAGGCCCTGCACCTTGCCTGGGCAACACAATGATGCCAAACTGTTGATACAGACATGGGCAAAACAGACATGAAGTAGTGATCAGCGAGAGTTGTCTGCCTCAGCCATCTTTTGATGGCACAGGTGTGGAGGAATTTCCCTTCTCCCCCAACCACCACCTGTCAATAAATGAGGCACATGTGAGAAATGGCCCTGAGGTCACATGACCAGGAGTGCTGTCCCTGCTCCCCACCAGCTACATAACTTGGAGAAACATGTCCTGCCCTTCACCTAGGGAGCACAACTGAGCCATCTGTGATGGCAGAGGCATGGGTGAGCCAGTCCTAAAGTTGTAAGCATGAACGAGCTGTCCCCACTCCTTGTCCGTCATGTGGTAATGTGGGAGGGTGAGAGATGCCCCTCTTACACCTCCTCATCCCTTACCACCTGGAACAGTTGACTGAGTTGAGCCTCCATGTAACCAGCTGCAGTACTCATGAAATGGGCTCTGCCCTTCAGCTAGACAGCACAGAAGATTTTCCCAGTGGTGTGAGCTGGGGGTGACACAGCTACAATGTTGTGATCAAAGGAGAACTGTCCCCATTACTCATCAGACATGTGGAAGCATGGGCAAAGGTGGGATGCCCTCTCCCCACCTCATGACAATTACCACCAGAGATGGGGAGGAGCGGGCCCTGGGTCCATAAAAGAAGGAGGGCTGACCCTACCCCTCACCATTTGCAGCACTCTGAAGAGTGGTCCCTTTATCTCACCTGGGCAACACCATAGAGCTGGTCCTAATGGTAGAGGATTGGTACAGCAGCCCCTGAGGGTGTGAAAGCAGGAAAAATGGACTTATCCCTCACTCATCGTTACAGAAAGGACAATGCTTGGCAGCATTGATTCAATAATGAACTGATAGTGGGAGTGTGCCTGCAAGCTGAAAGGGAGAACAGGTGAGAAGTGAGACAAATTCATTAATATTGAGACCTTTGTCTTTTGAGGAAAGAAGGGCCCTGTATAGTAAGAAGCTTGGATGCATCACTCAGCTAAGGTGGATGGGAGTGTCTGTCCAACTCAAAAGAAGTAAGCAAATGACCTCAGTGCTCCTCACTGTATCACTTCCTCTGTAGAATTCTCTCTCATGTGTCATCTGGAGCCCAGGAAAGGAACAGAGATTTGAAACCAGAATTTCCTGGTCCTCTCTTTGAAGATTCCACGGTTTCATCAGTGAGAGACTGCCTGATTCCCACAGAGTCTTTCTGGGTACATGTGCATGGTGAGCGTTCCATGTGTCTGGACTGCAGCTGACATCCTGGGGCTGAGTTTAAACAGTGCAGGTTCTCCTCCCTGCAGGTAAAGACAGGTGGTATTCTGATCTTTTGTACTATTTCTACCCTATGTGTGACCCACAGGAAGAGCCCAGTCCACAACATGGGGAAAAAATGCAGTGGAAGGGATATCAAGCACAGTCCAGTCCTGACATTCCAGTGTATCAAGTAGGATAAACCATACCAAGCAGCTGGTTGCCATGGAGAATCACGTACAGTTTACATGTAGTTCTTTCAATTTTTCAAATCTCTGTTTAATGTATCCAATGTGTATGATCGTACTTCTTTCTCAGCAGTGCCCTGGAACAGAAGGGATACATTGGTGTACACTGCATCTCTTCTGCTATGTGCAGGCCCACAAGAGATGGAATTCATGGCTCTACTATTTTCTTTGTTTTTAAACATCTGGTTGCACTGCACCAATTCATACCAAGAAAAGGTTCCCTCTCTTTTATTGATTAAGGTGTTAGCTTGGGTCATCCTTGTGGATTTCTGAGAATTTCTCTAGAGCCAGGTTTCTTGCTAACCCCATAATGGTTCCCTCAATCAAGATATCTCTTTTCTTGCTCTCATCTCTGTCCTTCCTCCATCTCGACTATCCCATTCCCTCAAGTTTTCCTCACCCCTCCCCTTCTCTCTTCTTCTTCCCCTTCCACCCTCCCTTTTCCCTCCATGCTCCCAATTTTGTCAGGTGGTCATGTCTATTTCGACTTTCCAGGTGGATCTCTATGCTTTTCTTAAGGCTCACCTTATTAATTAATTCTCTAGGATCCTGAAGACTATGCAATTCTTATAACCCTTAATTTAAGAAAAACATTTAATTAGGTCTGTCTTATAGTTTCAGAGGTTTAGTACATTATCACCATTGCAGAACAAAGTGCTAAAGAAGGAACTGAGAGTTCTACATCATGATACACAGGAAGTGGAAAAAAACTGTTTTTTTTAATAATTCCATAAAGCCTTCCAGCAAGGTGATACACTTTCTCCTAAAAGGCCATACTTACCCAATCAAGGACAGGCTTTTTAATATTGCCATGCCCTATTATCTAAGCGTTCAAATAAATGAGTCTATGGGGCCATCCTATTCAAACCACCATACTTAGCACAGTAAATAAGCAGTAGTACTTGCAGCATCGAAGACAAGGAGACTCAAACAGAACCACTGCCTTGTTCTTAGCCTGCAATGAACCATCACTACAGCCATTCCAGGTAAATGTTTTCAGCGGCAGATCTTGCAGGTATAAGATAGAGAGCAAGAACTTGCAAGGACTACTCTGGCTGAAATGAGCAGTTATTTTTGACAGATCTTGGATAGAGATTTGGGATGCTTATTTATTCCATATGTGACCATTTTACTAATACCAAGGATCTAAGGCAGGTCACTGCAAGGGTTATTTCTATAAAGAGCACAATATGATAAGATGAGAGACAAACACTAAAATTGATCAGCAAAGTCCCTGTGCTAGATACAGTATCTACATGAAGGGACAAATGTATGCCCTGTCCTTTACCTTCCAGATGTAAAGATAGCAACATACAAGAAATCACATCATTTAGTGTCCAGTAGGTTGTTGAAATAGGAGCGGAGGGGCTGCATCCCCAGCACCCCAGCCGCCTGCTAGCTCATGCCCGAAATAACAACACACAAACTGTATTCATTTAAACACCGCTTGGCTCATTTCTATCTAGCCTCTTCTAGGCCAATTCTCGCACCTGGACTAGCCCATTTCTAATAATGTGTGTAAGCACCCCAAGGTGCACTTACCAGGAAGATTCTAGCCTAAGTCCATCCTGGGTTGGAGCTTCATCACGTGTGCCTCAGAGAGCAGAGCTATCGGGAGAGCGGAGCATGGTGTCTCTGCTCCAGAGCGCAGAGCTGTCGGGTCTCTTCAGAAGCAGAGCAGAGTCTGACCTCACTTCCTCTTCCTCCCAGAATTCTATTCTGTTTACTCCTCCCACCTATGCTTTAACCTATCAGGGCCAGCCAAGCAGTTTCTTTATTGCTCAATGACCTTCCTCCATCAGTAGGTAGTCTGGGGAGACCTGAAATTCTGCAGAAATTCTCCAGAGGAAAGTGGCTTAATTCTACAGTTAGAACTATTTGTTTTTGTTCCCAGTACCAGAATCCCCTTAAGCTACTGATCACAAGGACTCACGCCTTTGTAAAACAGTTCTTCCACCTCCACAGACATCAGAGAAGGCCTCTGGAGTGGAGATACTGGATATGTAACTGTAGGCAGAATGCTTATGCCACACATCTTCCATTCATTTCTTGTATAAGACCAGTTTGACCACTGTTTGTTCTGTGTCTGAATATTCTAATATTCTCACATATGGTAAATGAATATTGTCACAGAAATAAGTAGGCTAAATATGAACAAGGACCTGACACTGGGAGAGAACAGCTGTCCACATCAGTCATGTCTGTTACTACTTACCTACAGGAGAGAGTTCACGAGACTTATCCCTGAGGACATCAGTCATCAAGAGGACCTACTTCCTCTGTCCTTCCCCTTGCAGACCCTGACATTCATGTGAAGTTCCATAAGCCCCTCAGAACAGTTGGCTAAGGGCCTTGGCATGTGTACACTGCTGTGTTCTCCATGCTAAGACTCAGAAGGCCATGCCCAGGTGACCTAGTCTAACTGTGACTCTAATGGAAACACTGACTAGTTCCATGGACTAGGAGATTCAGACAGCTGGTAAAGCATTTTTTCTCTGTTAGCTCTAATGGGTCAGATTCCAACCCTGCCCACAACTCCCCAGCTCACCTGGAGCCAGGAATCTTGGACAATGATCTGGTGCCAGGAAATTCTGGTGGTTAATCTCCCCTCTAATAAAATTACATAGTTCCCTCATCTAAACTGTCCCTGAGTCTCAAGGTTTCTTTCTTAGGGCTACATTTTTTTGTGAGATCCACACAATCTAGACTTGTTCTAATACTTTGGATGAGTTATCCCAACACATAATCAACTCTTAGCAGGGTGATTTCAGATAAATGTTTGACAATGCACTTAGTCTACTCTGAGTGTGCCCGCACTGACTGTTTAAACACTAATGTGGGCTAAAAGTAAAATGAAATAAAAATTAAAAATATATCATGTGTTCCTCAGGATGTAATTGGAAATAGCAAAACTCTATTGGGGCATATCGTCTCTCTGCCACTGTGTGTAGACCTCAATAAGCTTTGATTTGGGCTATTATACCTGTATGTGTCTATAAATATAATCCACAGTTGCCCTTTTGATCAGTAAAACTTTATGTTAATAAAAATTAAAGATTTTGATTTTTCTCTTTTACCATCATTCCATAGATATACTAAGACCAGTTGAATGTCAGGCAGGGGTGGCACACGCCTTTAATACCAGCACTCAGGAATCAAGGGCATGTGGATCTATAGAATGAGATCTGGAACATCCAGGGCTACACAGAAAATTCCTGTCTGGAAAAGAAATGAAAACAAAACAGTAATAGAATATTCTCAACTTCAACTTCTCTGTGAAACAGTGGTTCTATAGAGAGTTCAGCAGTATGAGGAGGTTGCCAGCAGGTTGAAAGGAAGTCCAGGAGTTGAAGGGAAGGCTTCTTGGTTAAGAGAACTGGCTCCTCTTTCATAGGACATGGAATAAATTTCCAGCACCTTCAGGGTGGTTCACCATAACATTGAACTCCAATTCTAGGGAATATAATGTCTTTACTGCACCCTGTAAGCAACACATGCAGGTGGTACACAGACACACCTGCAGGCAAAACACTCATGTACATCAGAAAATCTTGTAAAATTCTTTTAAAAATAAATGAAAACCAAGGTTAGATAGAAAAGAGAGGAATCTTGGTTCCTTTGCATTTCATGGAACAGTGGGTCTATAACCTAAGCAGGTGTGTTCATCCCTTAGCTTTGGTGGGAGTTTCTGGGTAGCTCTACAGAAATTGGTGAAGAGAAGCAATGTGGCATGACCTCATTTCAAATATTGCTCATGAAACAAGTCATTTACCCTTATGGAACTGTATTCTTAGGTATCTCTATGGTTCAATCCAACTGCTTTCAGGGGTACTCACAATTAAGAGCATTTTGTATTTAGGAGATACCTTCTCTACATGCTACTTCTAGAATGCCTGGGCCATCTCTTTCTCATTTTAATTTTATTAGATTTATTTTATTTTATATATGCATATGGTTCTGTATAAACTGTGTTCAAAGAGACTTTTTATGACAGGGGACTTTGTAAAATACCCTGGAGCTGGAGTTACAGAAGGTTGGTTGAGAAGCCAACATTGGTGCCTAACATTGGTACTGGGAACTGAACTCAGGTTTTCTGGAAGAGGAAAGCGTGTACTTATTCATTGAGCCATATCTCCAGACATCCTTTCTCATTTCCTTGCTCTGCACATGGGGAAATCATACTGTACAATTATGGATGTTAGAAGACATGAAGCATTTAGGTCTATATCTCCACTATGTGGGACATGGGGTTTGACTCAGCATGTCAGCCATAGAGCAAGCACTCACTACACCATCTCTTTGGACTATTCTGGTTGGAAATTTATCTGGAAACTCACCCTGTCACAGTTTGGAACTTCGGTCATCATAATATAATATCCAATGGTGATTAGCTCTGAGTAGGGAACATTCTGGCATTTTCCCTCCTTTTAACATTTCCTGCTCATCAAGAGCTTTCTGCCACTGAGCTGTTCTCCCCTCAGCCCCTCTAGGTACTCTTGCAAGTACAAACTCTGAATCCCCTCTCAAACTCTTATCTTAGGTAATTATAGCTATTCTCTGAGTTCCCCTACTTTTATCCACTGTCAGTGCATGGTCATTTTAGTTTTGTGTTAGGACACAGGTCTGCACCTTTAGGACAGATACCCACACCATTAATCAGGCCACATCTCCTGCACCTCATGCTAGGACAGAATTTAGAAGATGTCTGTGCTGTGACCTGACTACCCACAGTTTACAATACCTGGTTCCTCCATGCTCCTTATCACTTACACTACACTTAACTACATCACATGGTGTGAAACATCCCACTGCAGCTACAAGATTATAAAAGATCAGAACTTTCCATTTTTCTGGGGATCAAGAGACAACTGCTCCAGGATGTTGCCCAGAAAAGGGAGGATGTTCTTACCAGAGGCTCCTCAGATTCCTCCATGATCACTCCCTTGGTAGCTATTTCTCATTCTCTCATTCTCCATAGTTCTTTTTTATGTTCATTCTTATTTTTCTAAATTTTTAAAGTACTTTTTCAGAATTTTCTACATACATATTATGATTAGATTACATCCTTTCCATCCCACCCTATCCCACTCTACCTCCTCTTAGGACTCCCACTCAAGCTCATGGCTTTTTATTTAATTTTCATTATTATTGCATATAGCTGTGCATAAAGCAATAACTGTATAAATATAATTATATGCCTTCATTTAATGTTGCTCACTTGTGTGTGTATTTATGGTTAACCACATGGCATCAAATAACTTACCAGGAGCTCATACCTGGAGAACACTGACTCTCCTTCTCTCAGAACTCATTAATCACCTGGAGATCTTTATGTAAATTTCCCTATGTATTCTGGCATGTCAATTGGTGTTTTCATTCTTTAGGTCTATTTACGCAGCAATATGTTTGAATTTTTAATTATTTATTTTTTATTGAAAATATCCACCTCCTCCCACTTCCCTCCCCTCCCCCCACACCCCTGTCCCCTTCCCTCTCCAGTCCAAGAAGCGGTCAGTGTTCCCTACCCTATGGGAAGTCCAAGGTCCTCCCTTCTCCCCCCAGGTCCAGGAAGGTGAGCATCCAAATGGACTAGGCTCCCACAAAGCCCGTCCATGCAGTAGAATCAAAACCCAGAACCATTGTCCTTGGCTTCTCCATTGGAGCACTGGACTGAGCTCCTAAGGTCCATGTGAAGAGCAGAAGGAGGAAGAACATGATCAAGGAAGTCAGGACCATGAGGGGTGCATCCACCCACTGAGATGGCGGGACTGATCTAATGGGAGATGACCAAGGCCAGTTGGACTGGAACTGATGGAGCATGTGATCAAACCGGACTCTGAATGTGGCTGATGGTGTTTGAATTTTCTTGGGTTTAGCTTCCACATAAAATATAAAAGACACAATTTCACAGTAGACAGGAGGTCTTCTGCCCCTTACAGGATTACAAATTCTCTTCTGAGATGTGTCACGAACCTCAAACAAGGGGGTTGTGTTATAGATAGATCAGGTAGTGTTGGGCACCCCATAGTTTATCTTAGTTAAGGTTTTATTGCTATAAAGAGACAATAAGGCCATGGCTACTCTTATTTAAAAAAATAACTAATTGTAGATTACGTATAGTTTCAAAGGTTTAGTCTACTATCGTGGCAAAAAGCATGGCTACGTGCAGGCTCCACATCTAGATCCACAGGCAGCAGAATGATGCTACGTGCCGAGAGAGTAGTTTGACCACTTGAGACTTCAAAGTCTCTTTTCAAAGGGACAAACTTCCTCCAACAAACCCACACCTACCCAAACAAGGCCACATTTCTTAGTAGTGCAACTTCCTAGGGGCCAAGCTTTCAAACATGTGAGTCTATGGGGGACATTCCTATACATACCACCAATTATTTATTGTTCACTGTGTTTGGATTAGTTTTGAGTTTCTTTTGTGGCCTCTGTCTTTGCAAAAAGAAAGCATCTTTAATGTAGGGCTAAAGCTACATTTGTCTGTGGGAATAAGGACATTTTTTAGAATGAACCTAGAAATTAAACTTGTTTAGGAAAGTAGCCATTATAAGTGCTTCTCAAAAATCCATAATATCCCATTCATGTACTGCTGATTGCATTCTAGTACCAGCTGTGCTTCTCTCCTTTGAGCAGCCTTAAGTCCAATTAGACCATTTTTGGTTACCTCCAAGGGATAAATACAACTCTTGAACATTTAAGTATATCTTGCCATGCTGATCAATGCTGTAATCTGTAGGAATCACAACTTGGAAGGACAATTTATTGTCTTCCTTTGTTGCCAGCTTACATAGAATCTTCAAGTGCTATAAGGTCTAATCCTCAGAGAAAAGTTTTCTGCATCACATAAGCATGAACAGGGACTGTATGAATTGGCAAGAGGTCCCTTTCAATTATTATATACTTAGCTGAGTATTTTATGAGACTCCTGACTCTGAGAACAAGCGAGACTCTGACTTCTGTGTCTTCTCTTAGGACTCTTTTGCTCATGCTGAGTTGCAGAGCCCAACATGAACATGGCTGTTTTTGTTTCATGTTATTTTATTTTATTTTGTGATGTTTTGTTATTATCTCTTAGAGGCCTATTCTTCTCTAATAAGAGAAAGAAATGGAGTGGATTCCCATGATATAGGAAGTGGGTAGGAATGCGAAGTGCTGAGAGAGAGGAAATGATAAATGGTATATATTGGATGAGAAAAGAATCTATTTTCAATAAATAAATTTCAAAGTGATTATTAGCATTAACAATCTTAAATTAGATTAACTTTCTTTTTAAAATAGAAACATTATTAACACTAGACCTGAAATTTGATACCTTGCTATCTATTTTTCACATTATCAAAATTTCTATGACTACTCACAGTGATGGGAGTAATTTGTAGAGCAAGTTACATGAAACAGACACATACCTGGAAACACAGAAACTACAGAGATAGAAGCCTGAAAAAACACAAAAATTCCATGAATAACTCCTAAGTCTGAATCAATAAAGATATTTGACAAAATGAACAATTTTAAATGATGAAAACAGACAAACCAGGGGTAGAAGAAAGGGCAGAGCATTAGGGGCACACATGAAAAACCACTGTCAACCCAGTACTCAGTGGGGACACTGATATCCTCTAAGACCAGGATGGACACAAGGATGCTGAAGTGACCACTTTTATTCAGTATTCTCTTTGATGCCCTAGACATAACATTAGGCAACACAAATAAATAAAAATTGAACAATTAACTGACTATAAAATAGATCTAAAGATGGCATGAGCTTATCTATTAAAAATCTGAAAGATTCTACAGAAGTTTCTGGAACTGGTGAGCAAACACACCCATCTGAGCTCTACTACTGTAAGTTATTACTGCACACAGGCCATTAGATGCACATGCATAGGGAAGCTAAGTAACAGCAAAGACTCATGTTGGACCCATGTAACATACTGGGAAGAAGAATAGAAATGATTTTGTGACTAGATGGGGAAAGATGGGATGGAAGAAGAGAGAATTTGAAGTAATAACTGGAACAGTGGGGTATTTGGGAAGCAGTGTGGAAACCTACTACAGTGGAAACTCCGTGGAATCTACAAAAGAGATACTAATAAAGACTCCTAGTAGTGAGGGATAGGTATCCTGAACAAGTCATTTCTACAACCACAGAAGAATTCAAGTAGTGGGACTGGAACACTAATCCAGTCACAAAATATTCAACCTGCATTCTGTCCTTCCTGAACTATATACTGGGGATAATGGTGGAAAAGAACTTGTGGGATTGACCAACCAATAACTGGCCAAAATTAAAGCCTACTCCATGAAAGGGAGCTCAGACCTGACACTGCCTGGATGGTCAGGAAGCAGAGGCTTGAGAACCCAGAAATTCAGGAAAAAAATCACAAAGATGCCTGTAAAAAATATTTCAATAAAATTATTAGTAAAGATATTCTGTTACACTAGTAGATAGCTGCACAGCCTAATAGTTATTAGAGCAGCATCAGCCAGCAATGAATAAGAACAGATGCTGAGAAATATAGCCAAACACATGGAAACACCGGGCAACCCCACAGAAATGGGAAAGCATGGTTTGTAGGAACCAAAGGTGTCAAAAACACCATGAAATCATAGAACACACAAACAATCAAGCAGGGCTTATAGAGGATTGAGAGACTGAAATTATAATCCTAGACTGTGTCTGGGTTTGAGCGAGGGTAGCAGCATATAAGTTGTAGTAATGTAGATGGGTATGACTCTTTTGCCTGCCCTCTGGACCCATTTCTTCCTACTGGGATGTCTCTCCCAGCTCTAATACGAAGGATGGTAGCAATTCTTACATAACTTACAGAGTTATGTGCTGTAGATATCCCTGGGAGGCCTGCTCATTTTTTGAAGGGAAACAGAAGATGAGTGGGCCTGAGGTAGAGAGTAAGTAGGATTTAGGGATAAAGGAGGAAAACTGCGATCAGTATGTAATATATAGAGAAGAATAAAAAGGGAAAGAGAGGCATGCTAACAAGAAAAAGACTCAAGGTCCTACAGTGAATGATAATTTCAGGGTGAAAACTGTATGAGCTGCACTTACATGAAGGATTTTACATCTGTACATCAAGCAGGCGGAATCAAAGCTGTTTAGAAACCAGCTATGTCCACAGTGAGACACGGGCAGACCCTCCTCCTGTCACTCTTCCTCACTTCAGGTAGCATTGGGCTTGGGTAAATTAAGTAAACAGGGAATGTATTTGAGCATATGAGATATTTTCCCCAATGAAAACAGGGCACCACTTTCACAGCAGACTCAGAGCATACAAAAACTTGAGGATTCCTGAAATTAGTTCCCATGAATTTTGAGGGAAAATATATATCAACAGCAATCTAAGCTCTTCAGGCCTTTGAATTTTTGTTTCCTATATTAATGTCTTTATTTTCCTTTTAAGACAACCTCACTTTAATTCCTGGCCTTCCCCTGTATACACGATTATAGAGGTGAGTCACCAGGCTGGCTGAACCTGAATAGTGAGTAACTAATCATTTTTACCACATAACTCTTCTCCATTTTGTACTCCACTGATAAACGAATGCCCCCACTCTGCTGTAGGATGAGAGGAGAGGCCACTCATTCTTCACGGCCAGGAGACTGGGAGACTGGTCTTCGAACTGAATCGGTTGGAGACCTCACACTGATACTCTCCAGCATCCGTGCTACTGACAGGATCTATTCTGAGTCCACACTTTGTTGGGGACAGAGTCATCTTCTCTGTGAGCTGCAGATTCTCCTTATTGAAGATCCAACGGATGGAGACATCAGTGTCGGGTGAAACGCAAGTGAAAATCACAGATCTACGTTCTGCAACTGTGGTGTTGGTGATTTGCACAAAGGGCTGTGTCACATTCTCTGTGAAGAAACAGAGGAGAATACCAAATGGGAGTCATCCAGAGAGTTCAGCCAGGCCCTCTTTAGTTCATACTTTATAAAGCTACCAATGGGAAAATTTTTGTACTGTGACTATAGACATATTTTGTGCTTTTAATCTACCACCCAGGGACTGTATTGCCTGATTCAAGCACTGTTTCCTATATCTCCATTTCCCCATAATAGGACACACAGTGCATGAACATGACCATGTCTGTGAGCTAAGCTTAGTTAAAAGCCATGGTCTGACCATGGGATGGGGAACTGCTCATAACATCAACATCTGTTCTATTTACCTGCAGAAAGAAATTCCCTAGGCTGGGCCCCTGAAGTGAAGGAGGGATCTGGAGTAACTGTCTCCTCGGTTTCTTTCCTTGGTGCCTTGACTTTTCATGGACCAGATACTTGTCTACTGAGCCTCAGGAGAAGGAGGTGCACTGGTGACCTACTAACTACAGCTGCCATGGTAATATATAGTTGATTCGACACTCTATGGGGTAGTCAGTCCCATGACTCATACAATCAGTAAAGTCACATTTCATGTTGTTTCTGACAGAAAATCTAAACAAACAGTTACAAAAAACTCCCCAATATCATACTGTATCCAATCCTGGGCAAAGTTTTAGAATCAGCGATTCATGATGCTCTCTGTGAGGACCCCATGACTTCATCAGCCTGGACCCGCCTGACTCCCATGGAGTCTTTCTGAGGACACGTGCAAGATGAGAGATCCAAGTATCTGGGTTGGAACTGACATCCTGGGACTGACTTTACCCAGTGCATGTCCTCCTCTCTGCAGCGGAGGTGTTCTGATCTATTACAGTTTGTCTAAACTATGTGTGTCCTGCAGTAGGGACCCAAACTCTAGTGGGAGACACAATGCTGTGGTGGAAGAGGAGGCACAGCCCAGTCATGACAGTTCAGTGTATGAAGTTAGCATAAGCCACACCCAGCAGTTGGAGACCATAGAGAATCACTTACTCTTTAAAGAAAATTCCACATATGCTTTTTGAATATCGAAATTTTTGTTTAAAACTTCTAGTGTGTACATTCCTGCATCTTTCTCAGTGACATTGTGGAGCACCAGAGATCCATTAAAGTACACCATTCCTCTTCTTTTGTGTGCAAGTCCCCAAGTGATAGAATGCGTGGTTCTGACATATTCTACAATTCTAAGGACTGGCGTCCTATTCTTTGATTTGTACCAGAAAAAGGCATTCACATCTTCTGGAAGATTATGAACTTGAAGAAATATGCTTTCACCTTCAGCAGGATACTGAGGCAATGGCTGGATCATGAGTTGGGAAGAAGTGAGAGGATTACAGGACACAGAAAGGTAAGCTGGGAGGAAAAAGAGAAAAAAGTCATCACTGTGCTTGAGCAGATGGATTCATCAATCAGCCTATATTTGCAGGTGGGTATATGTCTATGCCCCTTAATGAAGGGCACAAACATGACCTCCTCCTTTCCAAAAGTGCCCCTGAAAGTGTCAGATCCTCTACATGGAACTGTCCCCCTTGGGTGTCTATATAGCTTTTCCCTCACTGCCTTCAATAAAATACTACACACACTCCTAGACATGGGGTTGAGATGACACCTGCCCTCAACTCAACAGGCCCAAAAATTTTCACTTAGTTTTTTTCTTTTTGCAGGTGGAGTCAGAAAACTAAAGCTGATCTACAGCAATTTGTCTCTATGGGTGTCCTACACTAAGTACTCAAACTTCCACCTGGGAAGACAGTGCAAAAGGAAGGGAGGCTAGGCCATGTGTATCTAAGCCCCACCCAACACCGAACAATCTAAGAGAATCACTTACTCTCCACCTGGAGTTGCACTAGTGCCTCTTCGTTTCCTGTATCTGCTCTCAGGATTCGTAGTGTGTACAATCCACGGTCTTTCTGACTGACACCATGAAGCAGCAGGGATCCATCACTGTACAGCCTCTCCCTACCACTGTATGCAGGTCCCCATACAGTGGGTTTCCCGTCTGCTATATTTCGGATACCCAAAATGTTCTTGAAGTCAACCACTCCTTTGAACCAGACAAACTCTACAGTATTTTCTGGGGGATTACGAACAAGTAGAAGAACATTTCTCCCTTCAACAACACTGGGTGGCACTGATTCAATGGTGAATTGTGAAGAGGTACCAAGGCGCCCACACTTCCAAACGAAAGCTAGAAGGGAAGAGAGAGATCTTCCTAAGTTGAGCTTTTAGTATTTAACTAGAAAGAGGCCCTGTGTCCTGAGCAGCTGTGCCTATTGCTCAGCCTAATTTTGTTGTTGACTGTCTCCCTATTCTACTTGGTGGATGTCAGCACATGAGTTTCATATTCTCAGTGTTCCCACTTGTCATTTCCACTCTATGTCTCTCTCCAGTTGTCATCAGTGCTCCGGCTTACTGCCCTGCTCTGAGTGGCACAAGGACTTAAAAGCAGTGCTTTGATCCCTGATCTCATATAAAGTGGACTGGTGTTGGGGTGATGGCTGTCCAACCTCTTCCTTTACAGGCTCTCTGTCTTCACTCCAACTTTTGTTGTTCTATTCCTCTTGAGGTTGCACTCAACATCTGAATTTCCCTTCTAGCTTTCTTTACTTCAGGTCCACTCAAACTGAGACATCATAAAAACCATAAATTTTCTTCTATTTAAAAAAATGATGCCTAGAAAAAACTCAGATTCATGGGAAAATAGAATGAGTGAATGACGTCTTAGAACCCTATATAGATATGGACTTTAAGAAACTCAAAGGTTAGGAATACAGTATTAGTAATTCAGTTTGCTTTAATTTTTCACACTTGTTTACAGGTTATACTAGTGTGTGAGTAGTGAAAGGGCTTGTCATGGGGGGAGGGTCAGGACACAGTACTTAAGTGGCGGTCAAAGGGACTTCTGTTCATTGGTCTCGGCTTGCCAGACAATGAAGCAAAGACTTATATCCAGGGGACCATGTCAGTGATCCACACCAGCTTGATATTTTTGGCAATCAAGCTGAGAGCACCAGTCTTCAGAATACTGTGGTCATGCTTACTAACTTTGTGCAAGAGTAAGGTAGCACCCTCCCTTACTTCTTAACATTCAATGAGAGCATCATAATCCTGAACCTCTCTCCCACTCTGTATCTTCCTCTTACAAACACTGGCACTGCTTTCATGTCCTTGTGCCACTCAGGGAACCCCAGATAATATGTCAGTACTCTCCTCTCAAACACTTTCAAGTCCTGGTCTCCTCATCTGTGACCTGTGATGTGGTACACCTTTGAAGAAGAGTACAGAGGAAGCCTTCATTATCTGCATAGACTTATCTGTAATCCCTCTGAGGTACTTCTGCTCCAGCACAGCTCCTAAACTCTGCTGCCCTTTCCCCATATCCCATATGAGTTGAGCCTCTTCCCAGGAAAGAGCATCTCCCAGATTCCCTTGGGCTGAGGGTGGGTCTGTGTTCAAAGCATGGCTTTCAGTGCTACCCCATGTTCTTTTCCCATTCTCTCCTTATGTTTCTCTCCTCTAGAACAGAGTGGGAATCAAGGGCAAGGACCATTCCTGTAACATGAGATAATAGAAGCTGGCCCTAGAACTGCATACTCCTCTGCCCTGGCCTAGGCTTGTCAGCACCAAAAAAGGGAAAATCTGCACAACTGTGTGGCAAAGAAACCTGGTGGAGTGCCCAGTCTTCCCTGTGCTTTCATTGCTCTGGAAACATGGAATTTGCTCCCAGCAGGAAGGGAACAAAACTGCCCTTGAAGTACAAAGGTACCAGGTGAATGATGCGCGGGGAAAAGAACAAAATTGTTCTTACTAGAGTCACCATCAGACTGGGTTCTGACCGAGGTCAAAGGCCCAAGATTTGTCAAGAATCTCACATCTTGGGTGTATGGGAGGAGGTGACCTGACTCCAGAAAAAGGCTCTGAGATCCTTCATCCTGTGCAAAATTGTCAAGACCATGTTCCCACGTCCTCTGTTTGTTGAACTGTATAATGGGTCTGCCCCTGTGCTCCATGGTCTTTCTGAGAGGCCTTGGGCCTCTATATAGTTGATTCCCCTTGGATACCATGAATTTCCCAAAGGAAATACAAACAGCGAAAAACAGAACATGGTCTCATGGCAATGTAGCAGACACATTAAGCAATCAGTAGGTCTAAGAACGCTGTGACCATGATTTCCAGGTTTGTACAAGCAGGGATGGAACAAGACTACAATGTAAGTTCTTGGTTTGGGCACATACTTTTCTGCCAGTTCATTGTGTGTCCTGAAGACATCTCTGGTGATCACTGACAGAACTATAGCTCCTGTCTCGAAAATAGCCATTTCCCAAGAGAATTCCCCAAGCTGGACCCAGGAGACAAACACTTTTCAGGACAATCTGTGTCCTCAGTCCTCCTTCTTAGGGACAATGACTTTAATGTGAAATCTCATATGCCCAACAGGAGAGTTAGTTAATGGCCTAGACAGCTGTTGACCTATGATTTCCTGCTGACTCTCTGAAGAAGTTGGCCAAGGAATATAGCCCAACCAAGGCTCTCATGAGAGTACACTGTCTAGTTCCACACATCACAACACTAAATACTAGGGAACACTGCTGCCCTCTGCCATCAGGAATTCAAAATACTTATAAAATGCTTCTCATGGACACCTGAAGTTGTATCTGAGACAGAGGTCTGAAGGCAGAGCATGCTAGTGTTCACACCTCTATGAGGATCCCATGTTTTCCACAACCAAGTACAACATTGATTCCCTCAGAGTTTTTCTCAAGGAAACATTCCTGGTAAGAATCCCTAGAGTCTATACAGAGCCTGATATCCTTGGCTGTGTTACCCACCATGCATCCACCTGTGTGCAAGATAAAGTCAAATGAAGCATTCTGATCTATTGCTATTATTGTACATCATTTGTATACTGAGCCAAATGCTCAAACCCCAACACAGGGACACAGTGAATAGGGAAGTTAGGCACAGACCACTCTTCTGTATGTGTCCAGTGAAATGAACCTCACCTAGCTCACAGAGTTCACAGTGAATCACTTACCGTGCACTTTGAGGTACGCGGATGTTATTGATGTCCTAGTTCCATGATTATTATAAGTTCGTAGGGTATAGAATCCAGTGTCCGTTGGGTTGACATTTTTTATCAGCAGGGATCCATTGCGAAACATTGTCTCCCTACCACTGTACATAGGACCTGGCCTACTCAAATTTAAGAGCGGTGCATATGCTCCAATTCCTTTTGTCGTATTTCTTAGACCTTTGAACCAGGCTATGGTTGTAGTATTCTCTGGCAGATCATTGACATGGAAAAAGATGTCATCTCCTTCAGCAGCTAGGGCTGGCACTTTTTCAATAGTCATATGGGCATTTGTGGACAGATGCCAGGAGCTTAAAAGGGAGACTAGAAGGGAATTGAGAAAAACCAATATAAGGCAGGTGTGATCATCACTCAGCTTTGTTTTGTGAGTAGGGCTGTGCCCAGCTTCCTTTGAGGACATGAGCAACATGACTTCCATTGATTCCCTTGAGTGTCTGAGTGTGTCAGTAACGCTCTTAGAAATTATCTGCTCAGGTGTCTGCCTTGTTTCCCACTCAGTGTCCCATAACCCTCCTTATATAGTGTACTTCATGTGAAGAGCAATGCTACTCTGAATTCCTCTTCTGGAGAGTCTGTTCCCTTTGTGATTCTCGTGAATTCATGACTTCATCAGACATACTGACATCAGATACACTAAAAGCAGTGCTTTTTGTTTGTTTCTTTGTTTTTGTTTTTCGATTTGGTTTTTGTTTTAGTTTCAGGGTTTTATTTTATTTATTTTTTTTTTTAAAAAAAGGATTAAAATTAAAGACATAGCTGTCCTAAAACTTGTTCTGTAGGCAGGCTGGACATCAAACCTCAGAAATCATCTACTCTGCTTCCCAAGTCCTGTATTCCCAAGGCTGAACTACCACTGCCTAACAAAACCAGGAATTTGTAAGGGCAGGATTAGTCTAAACATTATGGGAGGTTCAGTTCCTAAAAATGACCCAAATACAAGTGGATAAAGAAAAAAGGAAGGATGGAAAGAGAAATGTGTCTCCATTGATTTTTCTTCATAAGTCCTAGGTTTGGAGCTTTTGGCAATAATTGTATTCAGGTGTAAAAAAATGAATTTACACTTCATGAATTTATGTGTTATTTGTGAAGGCTGCTGACTCCTTGGGCAAATATAAATATGGATGTCACAAATCTGTGTGGGGGCACATGTGTTAGACTGCGCATGTGTGGGTACATGACACAGCACCAATGTGGAGGGCAGGGTAGAGCCTGCAGGTGTCTGTTCTCTCCATCTACTGTGTGGGAGCTAAGATTTGTTTTCAGGTTGTCAAATCTTTACACACTGAAACGTCTTGCTAACCCACCAATTTGCTTTCTATTTGAAAGGTCATGCTGTAATGGTTGAAAACGGCTGTCTTAAGGACAGTGCAGGCAATAAAATCCACTATGAATGTGGTGTCCTTTAGGCTTTTCTTTTACTATTATCACCTCCTGTCCCCTGAGGACTCCAAGCTGCTGAGCCCCTGTCCCTCACTGTACCTTCAGCACCATAACTGCAAACAGAAACCTTGAGTCTCCTCCCAAAATCCTGTCCTCTTTATCAGACTCCTGGCTACCTCTGAAAGGCCCTCCCCACACCCTGAGAAAGTGGGTACCCTTAACTGTGAGCAGAAGTCCCACACACACTGAGAAAGTGTGTACCCTTACCCATGAGCAGAAATCCCACACACACTAAGAAAGTGGGTACACTTACCCATGAGCAGAAGTCCTCAACACACTGAGAAATTGAGTACACTTACCTGTGAGCATAAGTCCTCCACACACTGAGAAAGTGTGTACTCTTACCCATGAGCAGAAATCCCCCACACTCTGAGAAAGTGTGTACCCTTACCCATGAGCAGAAGTCCCCAACACACTGAGAAAGTGGGTACACTTACATGTGAGCAGAAGTCCCCCCACATTGAGAAAGTGGGTACCCTTACCTGTGAGCAGAAGCCCCTGCCAAGGAGTGCTCCCCTTGTAGAGGAGCACAGTGGACTCCTCCATTAATCTCACTTGCTGTCCTTCCTCTGAGAACAGTCTCCACTCCAACACAGAACACAGGCTCTGCTGTTCTTCCTCCTTCTGGGCTGAGATTCCTCTCAGACAGGAGCACTTTCCAGAATCCAATGGGCTGTGAGTGGTGGGGTTTGAGTCCAAAGCACTGCTCAAGCGTTTCCACCCCGCAGAATCCCTCTCAACTTCCCTTTATGTTTCTCAGTCAAGCAACTCATTAAGCAACAATGCGGATAAGCATTCACATGCCCTCAGAGAACAATGGCTCATCCTAGGGATGACACCTGTTGTGTCCTTGCCTTGGGTCTGTCAGCACCAAAGAGGGAGCCTCAATCATTGTCTATGTGTCTATGAGACCACGCTGAGCACCCAGTCTACCCTGTGTTCTCAATGCTCTTGGAATGAGGTATTTACGTAATCACTGCAGGAAGGAGACAGAAATGTCTCTGAGGGATGGAAAGCGATCAGCTGAGTGATGACTAGGGATGAAGATCCGTGCTTTATCACTAATGTCACCAGTCAAATTAATTCTCCGGGAATGAAGCCCAAGAGCAGTTGTGTGAGGAGTTTCATGTGCTCATTGTTGGGGAAGAGGTGACCTGTGTGTTCTTGAAAGGACTGTAAGCTCCCTCTTCCTGTGGAGGGTTTCAAGACTACATTATAGTATTATGTGTTGGGTGTGCACATGTCCTCTCTGATTTTCCTGAGTCACCTCAGCCCTTTTCTAGATGATTTCCAGGTGCTAATCTTGGCTTTCTCATTGAGAGATGCCAGGAGGGAGCATAACTTCATGGTCACCATGGAGAAAGGTTTTCGCAGACAAAGGAAAGAGCCAGTAGGTCACAGCAGGGTCTAGGGAGAAAGCTCAAGATTAGTAAGGAAAGAGATGGAAAGCAGTATGCTCAAAGAAACAATTTTTGGAGCATTGAGCATATGCTCAGCTTTGCCCTTCTGGAAATCACTGGGAGAAGTCCAATCCCCATGTCTAGGGTTACAGTAGGCAAGGTCAAGAAGCCAAATGTGAAATACCCTGATACTTTTAGCACAGGTAGGATGCAGGGTCTGTCATCCTCATCACTGTGCTCTTCAGGACTCCTAATTCCTTCTACTATAATATGGGTCTAGACAGGGTTCCAGATTTCTCCTGAGAAGCCCTGAATTATAGTTGGAAATAGTCTGAATCTAGAGGAAGGGCATTCTCAGGAGGAGCTTTGTGCTCAGGAAACTTCTGAAGAAATCTAAGGACTTTTCTCTTGAGATTAAAAGGACAGTATACAGCTAAGCATACAGTGAAAGACTTTACTTCAAACACTAAGGAGGCAGGGGAAAAGAGGATTTCTTATATCCAGAACAGTCTGCTCTAGAGAGAAAGTACCAGGACAGCTGTGGTTACACAGAGAAATCCTTTCTGATAAAAAAAAAAGAAAGAAAGAAATAAGGGGACACTAATGTAGGGAACTGCGCATTCACTTTCTGGCCAATCACGGCTATCTAAATCCTACCTACTCTTTGCTCCGAGGGTGTGAAAGGAGTTTTCTCTTAAATACAACTCACATTGCTTCAAATAGTTACATCTTCCCTATGCTGTGTTCTATGTTTCTTTCTCTTGGGGTTTTTGTCACCCCAAGAGAAAGAAACATAGAACACAGTATAGGGAAAAAATGGAAAAGAGGAATTTATGAGAAACAGTAGATTCCATTTCCCTACTGGGGCTGTGTTATATTGTAGCACTGAAGTTAAGGAAGAAAACAAGATGCTTGCTGGCTCATTTGCAGGGTCCCACTCTGGCTCATGATTAGCTAGTTTCTTATACAACCAAGGATCATCTGCCTAGGAACAATGCTGCCCACAGAGGTCTGGGAACTCCTATATCAAATAAGACAATCATTTACAGAAATTTACAGCCTGACTTCTCTTGGTTGATTGAGACTCAATTTTCCTTTTTGGTGTTGTTGTTTGGTTTGTGTCTTTATTTGTTATTTTTGCATCCTGATGAAAACTTCCCCTTCATCCTCTCTTCCCAGTCCCTCTGACCACTTTGTCACCTTACCTCCTATCCACTTGTCTGTTTCTATGTCAATTCAATATAGTTTTTATTACTATAAATTTATAGTCAAGCTTGATATCAAGGATGGTGATACCTCTAGAAGTCCCTTTATTATTTTAGCGATCTTGGGTTTGGGGGGTTTTTTGGGGTTTTTTTTTTTTTTTGGTTTTCCATAAGAGGTAGAGTATTTTTCGTTGAAGCTCTGTAAAGAATTGTTTGAGAATTTTGATGGGAATTTCATTGAATCTGTAGATTGCTTTAGGTAAGATACTCAATTTTTTATTCCCACCAACTCATGAGCAAGGGAGATCTTTCCATCATCGGATATCTTCTCCAATTTTCTTCAAAGACTTGAAGTTATTCTCATAAAGTTTTTTGACTTGCTTAGTATCTTAAATAAAATGTTTATTTCTGTGAGGAGAAATGATGAACATGGCCTCTCTCATAAAGGAACATGTTTAATTGGGGTACCTCACTACTACATTCAGAGGCTCAGCCCATTGTCATCATGGTGGAGAGTTTGGGGGCATGAGATAGATATGGGGCTTGAGAAGTAGCTGAGAGATTTACATCTTACTAGCAACAGGAAATGGTCTTTCTGTCATAAAAGTAAAGTTTGAGCAAAACAGATCTCAAAGTCCACCACCACAGTGACACATTTCTTCAAACAAGGCTATACCTACTTCAACAAGGCCATACCTTCAAATAGTGTCATTCCTTGGGGGCCATTTTCTTTCAAACCACAACACTTGGTTATAATTACACTAAGATATTTTCTATTGTTAGTGCATGTGCTTGGGCTAGGGTAGGACTCCCTGGCCAGCCTAGGTGTCTCTATGTTGGGCCTGTGTCAATATCCAATAGTGAGTGCCTCAGCTCTAACTCTCTGCATGTAGGCAGTTACAGTGATGAGGAAAAAAAATACTCACAAGTAATATTCAGAATGAATGGGTCAAGTTTGGCACCAACGTGATGGACTAAATCCACTTAAAACCTGAAAGAGCTTAATTCTAGACACACATAAAAAACAGAGTCTAACACAGCTTTTTGCTGTTTGCTGGTGGTGTACCACAGAGAGATTTTCCTGACTCAGCAATAGCAGCATTAAAAAAAGCCGTGCCCTGCCGCCAGTGCAAACTCCAGCTATGGAGCATTTGTGGGCCCAGGTGTTTGTGTGCCCACTCGAAGTGGGGAGTAAAGTAGCTGAGACCATGCCCATAGTTTGGCTCTTCCTGCCTGGGTAGGTGGTGGGATCAGGTCTACTATAAAGGGGCGGTTTTGAAATACCAGTTTCTGGGCTGTGCTGCCAGCACAACCTCTGACTCTTTTGGGAGATAGAGCATTTGGATTGGGTTTGTGAGCAGATTGATTGTTGAAGCTTGCTTGATGGCAACATGGACCAGCTTTGTGCCTGGAAGTGGGGCAGTGTGCTTGGCTCTCAGAGGCACAAGTGTCTCTACCATGATGGGCTGGGTGGAGCAAGCCCCAAGTACCTGTATTTGACCTAGGATTGTCACAGCTTAGATTCTTAAGATCTTAGCATTTTAAAAGCACAAAGCAAAAGTGTTCCTGGACAGTAAAGAATTTCAGATTCACAATTGGACAGAATCAGATATAAAAGACCTCTAAATGGGTCACAGTGTTAGATAAATGTACTTAGGCTTAGGAGAGAGAAGAAAAAGTATACAATGGCATAAAATAAAGTTAATGCTTTAAAAAGGGGGGTAAAGTCTTTAAAGAGACAGGTAGTACAAATATTGATAGATTAAAAGGAATAAAGAAAAATAAGCCACGTAAAAATGTAAAAATCACAGAAAGTCGGGATTCTGTATATTATTGTGTTTTCTTTGATTTTTAACTGTGAAGGAGCTAAGTACACAGACACAATTCATTGTATGTGCTGCTAAGCTAAACCAGCATGTATATTATAAAGGTATCTTGACTTCAGAATATGGGTCTAAGGATATGGCGTTTCTTATGTTTTCACAGAAAATGAGAACCTGTGGATTGCTTCTACACCAATATGGTTTCACAGAACAAGACCCCCTGAAAGGTTGCTGTGAACACCCCCACAAAGAAAATACTTCACCCAACTGCTGACTGAGATGAACCTAGCACACAGGATACACCATGAAGGACCTGATTAATAGTGCCCCCATACAGCAGGAAGCAGTTTGGAGATAAAAAATGCACCTATATTCCCAAATATTATTTATAAATGTTCTTTCACATTTAAAGGGGAATATGATATAGATATGAATAATTTACATTGGTATAAATCTTGATTTATTGATACAAATTTAAGGTCAGTTTTGTTATATGTATATGTATTTCTGATCTTGATTAAGGTATTGTGTTTGTGCAGCTCATTTAAAAATGTAATGTACAATTAAGAAATATAGGTTAATAGATAATCATGTATAATAGTCAAGTTTGTAGTCATGTTATATTTTCTAGATGTGCATAGATATATTTCAGATAGGTATTCTTCATATCTTTTAAAGACTACAGAATATGGCATTTAAAATGTTTTAATAACTTAGGGCTTTTCATGACAATAAGACGCATCTGCTCCTGGTAGTACCAGCTACTTCAAGAGGAAGATGGGCATTGAAGAGGCTCCTTATGGAGTTTGCTAGACATTTAGGCAAGAAACTGCTCTTGCTGAACTGCTTTACTGAACATGCAAAACGCACAGAGAAATGACTACTGAAGTTGCCAGAAGGTAAGATGATCCTTTGGGGTTTTTGCTTCATAAAAAAAAGTCTGTGAGACATTCTGCAGGACGCAGAAAAAAAGTGACTGAGCTGTCTTTGAAATTTCCTGTTTCATGGAAAAGTCTGCTGGATACTATGGGCTTGTAGGCTGAAGATGGATGCCCCAATGGTATAAAAAACTTTGGGTGACTGTCCAGGCAGTGAGATGTCTCTGTCAATTCTAGAGTTTTGAAAGTTACTTACAATGCACTTCATGTTTACTTAGGTAATATTATATCCTTCTGGAGTCTTTTTTTTTTTTTTTGGGTTTTCGAGACAGGGTTTCTCTGTGGTTTTGGAGCCTCTCTTGGAACTAGCTCTTGTAGACCAGGCTGGTCTCGAACTCACAGAGATCCGCCTGCCTCTGCCTCCCAAGTGCTGGGATTAAAGGCGTGCGCCACCACCACCCGGCTCCTTCTGGAGTCTTTGATGGAGTTGAAGAATTTATAGTTATAGTTTTCCCTTAGTTATGATAAAAGATAAAGCAGATACAAATATTGTAACTGTAATTCTTGCTTAATAACTGTTTGGTTATATGTAATTTTACTATGTTAAAGTTAAATCCTTCCTTTTTATTTAAACAGAAAAGGGGAAATGGCGTAGGAGTTCCTTCTGTTTGTATGTTGCTTTCATTGGATAATGAATAAAGAAAGTGCCTTGGCCTAGTTGATATGGCAGAACTTAGGTAGGCGGAGAAGAAAGAACTGAATTCTGGGAGAAAGAAAGCAGAGTGAGAAAACTGCCATTGAGCCACCAGAATCAGACATGCTGAATCTTTACCAGTAAACCACGACCTTGTGGTGGTATAGAGATTAATAGAAATGGGTTAAACCAATATGTAAGAGTTAGCCAATAAGAGGCTAGAGATAATGGGCCAGGCAGTGGTTTAATTAATACAGTTTCTGTGTGGTTATTTTGGGTGTAAGCTAGTCAGTCTGCAGGGATGGAACAAAGGCCCACTCTCCATGCAACAGGTCACCTTGGGTGGCAGTCATTCATTTCCAGATTACACACTCAGTGCTTCAGTTGTAACACAGAATAAGTGAGAGCCCAGTTGCCCTCTCACAGTTTCAGCCTGTCACTTTCCAAGAGGCTTTGACCATTTATCCCCCACAGGTAGGTTTTACTCTGACACTCGTACACATGCTCTAAGGCTGACATCCTCAAGCTCCATGGGGTTAGAATTGTTACGTTGATGGTGGCTTGGGTAACAATGCTATAAAGACAACAGAGAGAACATGGTCCTTTGTGTGACCTCTGACACTTGGAAAGGCCTCTTTCAATCACGGTTGGTCTTTCTAACATCCACACCCAACCCAAGTACTTAGAGAACTAGTCAGAAGATGAGTCACAGTCAGATGCTGAATGTCCTCAGTACTCAGAGATGGTAGGTCTCCTCTGCTGTGAGGGAGAAACTCTCTTTGACATGTGTGAGATGAGCTACAGAGCTTGCTGATACAGACTTAAGATCTGGATTCAGATGCCCATTTTCTCTTCTGGACCTCACTAAGTCACTGCCTGCCTTGCAACAAAGAGTGCTGTATCCCTCCTGGTGTACTTATATCCACTGCTGGGCCTGGACCAGTGCCCTCCCAGGCAATGATATTTAAGGAAGTCCTAAACAGGACAGAATATGACTCCTTATTTAGCTTCACTGAGAAACACTCACAAACAGTCCTCAGGATTTATTGATAGAAATCTTACACATGAGACCAGAGTGGGTCTGACATTCAACTAAACGACCAGACTGGATCACAACATGGGCCAATCTTTCCAGGTGTTTGATGGTGAGTGAGATGAGCCATGGATCCCCAAAATGAAAGGATGAGTCACAGAATGATATAGGAGAGAGAAGACAATGGGTTAAAGGTGAGCTTGAATAAGAACAATTGTCTTGGCTTGTGATGCTGTTTTGTATAGGTAAGAGCCATAGCAAGGTTATTCCTGAAAGGCAGCTTGCTGTATCATTTCTTTCACTTTATCTTTCTTTCTTCCTTCATGTCTTCCTTCCTTACTTCTTTCCTTTGTTTTCACATGTATGGTTATTTTTACAACATGTATATCTGTGAACCACAAGTATGTCCCTATGTCCCCATAAGCTAGAAGAGAGCATTGAATACCCTGGAAATGGCAATAACAGATTGGTTATGAAAAGGCATGGATTGCTGAAAATAGGACTTGGGTCTGATACAAGAGTTCTTAACCACTGCACCATCCCCAAAATTATTTTTGCTTTAAAGAGTACAATGTGGTACAATGACAGGAAGACCCTAAAGTTTGAAATCACTAACTCCCTGAGAAGAGAGACCTGTGTTGTATGCAGGATCTTTTGGAAGGTACAAAGCAAAAAACTTTCCTTTGCCTTTCTGGAGTAGTGATAGCAGAATGCCAGAAAACACAAAATTTCCTGACCTATAACTGAGCTATGGAGCCCTAGAATTTGCCAGAAATTATCTAGAGGTGGGTAGGTTAGGTCTATAATCAAAGCTAACTCTCCATTGTTTTTAATTAATAGAGCAGACATCTTCTCAAGCTGCCAATTGCCAAAATCAGGTAGAGTCTGTGAAAAGCAGCTGCTCCTGCTTCACATATACCTGAGAAAGTCACCAGGGCGAAGACACTAGATACGTGCTTCTCTGTCACCCATGGTCTGTGAGACAGATGTACACACTGTAATTATGTGTCTTCTTTCCAGTAATAACACATATTGTTAATGAATGTTGCCATAGTAACAAGGAAGCCGCAGATATGAACATGGCCCTGACACAGGGACAGGACAGCTGTACAAGTGAGCACCATCTGTTACTACTTGCCTGCGGAAGAGAATTTGCTAGACTCAATCCCTGAGGACATGAAGCCATCAGGAGGTCTCATATCTTCTGTCCCTCCATTAGGGTTCCCTGACATTCCTGTAAAGTTTTATAGGCCTATCAGAACAGTTTGCTAAGGGCCTGGATACTGGAACAGCTGTTTTCTACATGATGATACTCAGAAAAAGATGTCCAGTTGATTAGTGAGTGCCTAGGGACTGGATGAAGTCCCTGGAGCTGGAATTAGGTAACTTTGTGAAGCCATTTCACATAGGTGCTGGGAACTGAACTCATGACTTCTGGAAGAGCACCTTGTGGTATTAAACACTGGGCCATGTTTCCAGCCATCATTTCTCATTCTCTTCCTTTTTTCCTTTGAAGTTCTAGTCAATCCCCATTCGCTTTCTAGATGCCAAATTCCTGTCTGCCTTTGGGTGCATTGCAATTAGAGCTTTGGCAGGACAGAATGCTGCTGCTGTTTTGGGATGCTCCAGTGCCTGGAAAGGCTCACACACAACTGGAAGAATGAACGAAAGAATGAATGATGATACAAGGGCACTGATTTAAAGAATCTTGTGTTGGTAGATAAGAAAATAGGCAAAAGCCACAGATTGACTATTAATTTACAGTTACTTATGAATTTTAGGTATCTGCATGAGAGAAGGAGAATATGTGTGTTTACTCATGCATGCATCAGTGTATGGGTGAGAAAAGTGAGAAAATGTTACTGCACTTATATGGAGCTTAGGTGGCATGAGAGAGTTTGTTCTCCACCAAATTGAATCTAGGATTGAAATCAGCATAACAGCCTTGGCAGCAAGTGTCTTTACACACTGAGCCATTTCTGTGGCCCACCCTTCTCTAATTTTCATTTAGAGGGAGATACTGCCATAGATGGGAACATCAGTTTTCAGAAAATAATGGTCAACGATAATAAACCTGGGGTAGAAAACAATCTGGTTCACCTTTCCCTACTGTTTCCAGTTCACCATGGGCTTCCTGCTACAGAGACTCTGTCCCTCTCTGTCCTCTCCCTTTGGTTACAAAGACAAACCTTAGACTCCACTCAAGCTTCAATCTTACAAGACTCCAGACATATTCTGAGTTCTCATCAATTGTCAAGACATGGTCCCTGCTACTTTGTGTTAAGATACATGTTTGAAGCTCTAGCCCACATTCCCACAGCCTTAGGTTACATGTCCTGCAGCTCACTCTTGGAAAAAGAATGTAGGAGTTATCTGTGCTGTGACCTAATTACTCTCAGTTTATAACACCTGGCTCCTTCATGATCCTGGTCACATACCTTACATTGAATTAAACACATCATGAAATTTACCTCTGCCCCTATAAGGTTATAGAAGATCAGATGTTTCTCTTGTGCCAGAAATCAGGAGAAGACTGTTTAATGATGTTGCCCAAAAATGGAGAATACCCTCTCAAAAAAAGACATTGAGTCTACAATTTCTTTTGGTAAGATTACCATCTTTATTATATTGATCCTACCTATCTAAGAGCACGGAAAAGCTTTCCATTTTCTGATATCTTTTTTGATTTCTTTCTTCAAAGACTTAAAGTTCTTGTCATACAGGTCTTTCACTTGTTTTGTTAGAGTTACCTCAAGATATTTTATATTCTTTATGGCTATTGTAATGGGTGATGTCTGTCTGATTTCTTTCTTAGATTTTTTTATCATTTGTATATAGAAGGGTTACAGATTTTTTTAGTTATTCTGGTGTTTTTCTGGTGTAGAACAATGATCTGTATTCTATCAATTATATATATATTTTAATATAATTTTTTATTGAAAAAAAATTAAAAAATAAAAAATTTCCGCCTCCTCCCCGCCTCCCATTTCCCTCCCC
>NW_026068342.1:71227-81704 GCF_014885135.2 Alexandromys fortis
TATACACATTAGAATACTACTCAGCGGTAAAAAACAATGACTTCTCGAATTTTGCATGCAAATGGATGGAAATAGAAAACACTATCCTGAGTGAGGTAACCCAGACCCAAAAAGATGAACATGGGATGTACTCACTCATAATTGGTTTCTAGAGATAAATAAAGGTCAGTGAGTCTATAATTTGATTTCCTAAAGAAACTAAATAAGAAGGTGATCCCAAAGAAAAACATAGCTATCCTCCTGATTATGGGAAGTAGACAAGATTGCCGGGCAAAAAATGGGATCTTGGGGGTGGGGTGGGAGGGGGTATCAATTATATTTTTAAATAAACACTGATTAGCCAGTAGCCAGGCAAGAAGTATAGGTGGGACAACCAGACAGGAAATAGAGGCAGGTCAATGAGAACAGCAGTATTCTGAGAAGAAGGAAGTCCTAGTTGGCAGGCATCATGACCCAGCCACAGAAGAAGTAAGATGTGACTACCTCACTGAATAAAATACCAAGCCACGTGGCTAGCATAGACAAGAATAATGGGCTAATTTAAGTTATAAAAGTTAATAAGAAGCCTGAGTTAATGGGCCAATCAGTTTATATTTAATGTAGACCTCTGTGTGATTTCTTTAGAATTTAATGACTGTAGGAACCAGGAAGGACAGAAACCCTGACAACATTACTAAAGATGTTATCAACTGTAGGAGTTCCCTGGTAGAATTTTTGGGATCACTTATGAATACTATCATATCATATTATATCTTCTGCAATAACGAAAGTTTGACCAATTTGTAGCCACATGATCTGCTTTTGCCTTATTGCCCCAGCAAGAATTGCCAGCACTATATTGAATAAATATAAAGAGAGTGGACAGTCTTTTATTGTTCCTGATTTTAATGGGATTGTTTTGAGTTCATCTCCATTTAATTTGATGTTGACTGTCAGCTTGTTTTAACATTGCTTTTATTATGTTCAGATATGTGACTTTTATTTCTGATCTCTCCAAGACCTTTTTGTTAATTTTTTTGTTTTTTTTATTTAAATCACTGCTTGGCCCATTATCTCTAGCTTCTTATTGACTAACTTTTACATCTTAATTCAAACCATTTTCATTAATCTGTGCATCACCATGAGGTCATGGCAAGCTGACAACTAACATCAAATTAAATGAAGAGAAAGTCAAAGCAATTCTGGGACACCATGAAAAGACCAAACCTAAGAATGATATGTATAGAAGAAGAAGAACTAACTCAAGCGCACAGAAAATATATTCAACAAAATCATAGAAGAAAATTTTCCCAACCTAAAAAAGGATATCCCAAAGAAGGTACAAGAAACATCCAGAACACCAAATAGTCTGTACCAAAATAATCTCCTCACCATATAATAATCAAAACATAAGGCATACAGAATAAAGAAAGAATATTAAGAGCTGCAAAGGAAAAAGGTCAATTAACATATTGAGGCAGTCCCATCAGAATTATACCTGACTTCTCAATGTAAACCATGAAAACCAGAATGTCCTGGACAAATGTGCTGCAGACACTAAAAGACCATGGATGCAAGCCCAGACTACTATACCCAGCAAAGCTTTCAAAATCACCACCAATGGAGTAAACATGATATTCCGTGACAAAAGAAGATTTAAACAATATATATTCACATTCCAGCCCTATAGAAAATACTAGAAGGAAAACCCCAACCCAGGAAAGCCAATAATACCCAAAAGAATTTAGGTAACAGATACCTCACACTAGCAAACCCCACAGAAGGGAAACACACAAACACTGCAATCAAAAAAATCACAGGAATTAACAATCACTGGTCATTAATATCTCTTAGTACCAATGGACTCAATTCACCTATAAAAAGACACTAAGTCCCTACATTAAAAAAAAAAAAACAGAAGCAGACTCACCCAGAAGGAGTAGATGACAGGAAATAATTAAACTGAGGGTTGAAATCAATAAAATAGAAATAAAGAAACAGTACCAAGAATCAATGAAGCAAAGAGATGGTTCTTTGAGAAAATAAACAAGATAGATAAACCCTTATCCAACAGATAACAACAGACACCAGGATATCTAAAGGAATATTAGGTCATACTATAAAGTGCTGCAAAACCTGCCTGTGATCAAGTCAGCTCCAACCCAAAGATGCAGGGATGGTTTAGCATACAAAATTCTACCAATGTAATCTCCCATATAAATAAACTGAAAGAAAAAAACCTTGGTATCTGTGTGATGGGTCTGTGTCATGAACCCAAAAGGTACCAGGTGCCCTGGCTCTAGATATCTGTATTTAGGCAGTTGAAGCCAAGATGAAATGTTCTCACAGGCAATGTTCAGGTTGAATGTGTCCCTTTGGGTATCATTCATTGTATTCCCAGCTTTACAATCATAAAGTTCTTTGTCAGTTGTGGCATTAATTAAAGTGAGAGTTCATTTGCCTTCTGACAGCTTCAGCCTTTTGCCTTCTATGAGAGACTTTCACTAATTTTCCTGAACAGGTAGATTGTATTTTGACTCTCATATACATATTTTAAAGCTATAATACTTGACCTTCATGGACTTAGAACTGTTGCTTGTGATGGTAGATTTCAGTAACAGGTTAAGGACCATAAAAAGTCATTTCTTTCTGTCTTTCTTTCCATTTGTATGGTTTTCTACTGAATGTATATATGTGAACAACATGTATGCCTTGTGTGCACAGTTGCCAGAAAAGTCATTGGAATCCCCCTGGAAATTGAATTACAAATTGCCTATGAGCTGCCATGGGTATCTGCTCTTGAACAGTGAACCATCTCTCCTGCACTCCAAGGAGGATGTTTTCAGAGACAAACATTACTAGTAGAAGATAGAGGTGTGTTTGGAAGTATAAGGTTAGGATTTTTGGACTTTAATATTTCCCATGAAAGACCCATTGATACTCATACTCAAGATCTCAGTCAAATCCATGACAAGATGACTTCTCTGAGGAGTACAATGAGGTATTATTAGATACAGAAGCTAATGTTGTCTGAAACAGTGATTTTCCGGACAGAAAGAGCCCTAGATTACATTCAGGATCCATTAGAAGGAAGAAAACAAAGTCTTGTCCTTTGCCTTTCTGAAGTAGTAGCAGCAGCATTTCAGAAAACACATGATTTCCTGTCCAGCAGCTGGTTGCAGAGTCCTGGAATTTTGCACAAATCCTCCTGAGGCAAATAGTTTAGTTCTAGAGTCAGATCTAACTGCCATCTGTTGTCACTTCCTGGAACAGACATCCCCTCAAATTGCAGATGACCAAGATTAACATCTCTGAAAAACAGTTCCTCTGCCTCCACAGACACCTGAGAAGGTATCCAGGCTGAAGACTATGTATACATGGCTATATACAGACAGTTTTCTGATACTCATGTCCTGTGTAAGACAGATCTACCACTGGGGTTTCTGTGTCTCAGTTTCCCAAAGATAATACACATGATGAATGCATGTTTTCATGGCAATAAGGTAGACTCCTTTATGAAAAAGGCCCCTGAAACTGGGACAGAACAGCTGCATGGATCAGTGGCATCTGTTACTACTTGCCTGTAGGAGAGAATTTACTATACTTAATCCCTAAGGACGTGCAGTTAAAAAGAGGCTCTTTGTCCTTTGTCTCTCCCCATGGGGACCTTGACTGTCTTGTGAAGTCTCATAAGCCCATTAGAACCATTACCTAATGGCCTGGGCACAAGTGCAACTTGGGGGAGTCTATGCTGAGACTTAGGAGGAGAAACCAAGTTAACTATTGGGTGTTCAGGGATTGTATGGAACCCCTGCAAATGTAGTTAAGTACAGTTGTGGCTTCTCTTCACATAAATCCTGGAAACTGATCTTAGATTGCCTGGAACAGCAATAAGTGCTACTAAACACTGAGTCATCTCTCATGTACCCCTTTCTCATTCTCTTCCTTGTTCCCTTTATGGATGGAGGTGATGTGGAAGCCCCCTCTGTGTGCTGTGATTAACATTAATGAATAAAGAAACTGTCTTGGCCTGTTCATATGGCAGACCTAGGTAGGCAGGGAAGACTGGACTGAATGCTGGGAGAAAGAAGAGCAAAGTCAGAGAGATGCCATGGATCGAATGGAGATAGACATGGAATTTTACCCAGTAAGCCACTGCCACATGGCAATACACAGATTAATAGAAATGGGTTAAATTAATATAAGAGTTAGCCAATAGTAAACTAGAGATAATGGGCCAAGCAATGATTTAATTAATACAGTTTCTGTGTGGTTATTTCGAGGCTGAGCTAGCTGGGAGGCTGGGACAAACAAGCAGGCCTTTCTCCTACAGGTAGGCAATCCCTGACTTTGTCTCATAAATGACTGTGTGCCATCTAGTCCACTGCAACAAAGGTTTCGACAGGACAGAACACCCCTGATGTTTTGGGGGATGTTTCAGTGCCTAGAATAAGCTGAGATATCTGTAGATGTATGTATTAATGAATTCATGAATGATTATTCAAGGACACAAACTTTTAAAGGAATCTCATGTTAGTAAATAATAAAATAGGGTAATATTACAGTTCAACATTTTCTTTACACTTATTTATGCATTTTACACACACACACATATATGTGTGCATTTATATGAAAGAAAGAGAATATGTGTGTGTTTACTAATGCATACATCAGTGTATGGGTAAGAAAATGCTACTGTACATATAAGGAGGATAGAGGACATGAGTGAGTTGATTCTACCCTTCTACGAAGTTGAATCCAGGGACTAAACTTAGATTGACAGCCTTGGAAGCAAGTGCCTTTACTCACTGAGCTAATTTGTTGGTCCCACTGCTATTATTTTCATTCAGCTGGAAACCCTGTCATAGTTGAGAACATCAGTCTCCAGAAAATAACTGCGAATGATGATCATCTTTGACAAGAAAACAATCTGGTCTGGTTCTCGCTCCCCTTATTGTGGCCAGTTCACCAAGGACTTCCTGCTACTGAACATTTCTCCCTCTCCATCCCCATTTATGCTGTTATAACAAACACTTAGACTCTCTCAAGCTCCTTTTCTTAGAAGACTTTAGCCATACTCTGAGTTCCCATCCAGTGTAAAGGCATGATCTCTGATGTGGGATTCCCCTCTGTATGCTGTGAATACCATTGGTTAATAAGAAACTGTTTTAAGGCCTGCACAAGGCAGAACTTAGGTAGGCAGGGAAAACTAAACGAAATGCTGGAAGAAAGGAGACAGGGTCAAAGAGATGCCATGGAGCTGCCACTGAAGACAGACAACGCCAGAACCTAGCCAGTAGTCCATGAGCCTTGTGTAAAATATAAAATAATGGAAATGGGATAAATGAATATGTAAAAGCTAGCCAATAAGAACTTAGAGCTAATAGGCCAGGCAGTAATTTAATTAATATAGTTTCTGTGTGGTTATTTTGGGAGTCTGGGAAACCAGGGAACAAACAAGGGGCCTCCTACTACAGATCTCCAATACTTTGTGTTGGGAAACAAAACTGCAGCTGTAGCCCATGTTCCCACAAGTTTAATCAGATCACACCTCCCATAGCTCGGGCCAGGACAGAGAGTATAGGAGCTGTCTGTGCTGCCACTTGTATATTCTCAGTTTACAACACCTGGTTCCTCTGGGGTCCTTGTCATTTACACTACACTTAACTAAAAATGTGAAAATTCCCTCTGCCCCTGTAAAGTTATAGATCACACCATTAATATGTGCTGGGGATTGGGAGAGGAGTACTCAGTGAGGTTGCCCACTCCTGGAGAGTGCTCTCAGAAGAGGCTCTTTGGACTCCCTCCATGATCACTTTCATACCTTGTTCTCACACTCTCCCTAACTTTCTCTTATTTTTTTCCTCCATTCTAAAGTTTTTACAAGTATTATTTTAGAATTCTCCACATGCTTATTGTATTTACAGCATTTTCATTCCTCATGATCCCCTCTGCCTCCTTCCATGATTTCCATACTCTCTCTAATTCATGCCTCTTCTGTTGTTATTAATATTATACATATATTTAAATAAAATTTATGAATATATGAATACAATCTGATAGGCTTATTTAGTGTTGCTCATGTGTGTATGTTTTTGGCTGACAATTTTGGACTGGATAATCTATCAGAGGCTCATTCATGGAGAATACTGATTTTCCCTCTCGCAGAGTTCATTAATTATTCTATCACCTTACTTACTTACTTATGATAACACATAAGTTAGTGTCGTCATTATTTAGGTATTGTTTAGGCAGGCACATAGTTTAGAATTCTTAGGTACAGTTTCCTTGTCATATATAGAACACGCAATATCACAGTAGACATGCTTCTCCTTCTGACTCTTACAATCTTTTCACCTCAACTTTAGATGATCCTTGATTCTAAACAAGGGGACTATGGCACAGATAAATCATTGGGACTAGACATTCTATGATGTCTATTGGTCTACACATTTGGACAAATTTTAGAATTCTTTGCTGGTCTCGACATGTGCAAATTGAGGCTTTGTTGTTGACTATGGGAGGTACACTTAGCTGTATGTATAAGAATGTGTACTTAAATTTACCTTGATAATATACTGGTTTAGAAAGTGCCCAAAGTGTGTACTCCTCTGGGATCAATGACATTATTAGCCAATTGTGGTTGTCTGGTATTTCCAATACCAGAAATGATTCCCCTCCTATCAAGCAGATCTTAAGTCTAATTAGACAATTGTCTGTTACCTCCAAGATATAAGTGACACTCTAGCAACTTTGGTGATATCTTCACATGCTGTTTATTGCTGAGGTTTGTTGACATCACAGCTGAGCAGGACTACCTATTGTTTCCCTCTGTTTCCAGGTTTCGTAGAAACTTCAATTACTATAAAATCTATTTTTCAGGGAGAAGCTATCTAGGTCAGATCCATTAGATTCCTCAAAGCCTTGTGTCCTATTAGTGCAGTTTATCTTCAATAATAAAATGTTTTTAAATTCTAGGAGGCCACCAAGAGCAACAGCAATAACCTATATTGTTCAGAGAATCTCTTGGACTATCTCTTTGACCAAGAATTTGAAAGGAGGACTCTTGCATCTGCTGGGTGTCTATAAGAATGCTCTTTGTAAAGAGCATTCTCACCCAAGCAGTACAAATACATTTATATCATATATGTTACATAATTTAGGTAAAAAAATAATATAATAATATGAGTCCCTATAACTTTTCAAACATCCTTAATGCTATTTACCCCTCTCCTGTCCTTCTTCCTCTGTATTCCACTCATTCACCTTCTTCAGTTAAGAACCCAACCTTTCCCTATCCCCCCTTCATAGCATCTTTGAAATTCTTCTCCTACCTCCACTGTATCTTTTAACATTCCTACTTTCTCTGTCTTTCTTGCTCATGAGAATTAAAAATATGAAAGAGTGTATGGCTGTCTTTCCTGTTCTTGGTTACCTCAGTCATATTTTCTAGTTCCACTCATTTATCTGCAAATTTTATGTTCTCTGTTTCTTACAACTGAATAGTTTCACTGGATATATGCACCACATTTAAACATAAACTGCATAATTACCACACTGAATGAAGAAAAATACCTTAATAAAATCTAAAATTCCTTCATGGAAAAAGTTCTGGTGAGAGTAATGGTGGGGAGAACATGCATCAATAAAACAAGGGGTACATATGAAAATACACAGTCAACATCATCCAAAAAGAGAAAAACTTGATATAATCTCATAAAACCAGGGATATGACAGAGCTATCCATTATCTCCACTCTTTTTCAAAATAAGACAAGAGTGGGAAATGAAAGTCATATAAATAGGGAAAAAGTAGTTAAACTATCCCTATTTGCAGATGATATATTATTCAGAAAAGACCACAAGATTTTACTAGAAGACTTCTAGGAGGAATCAACAATTTCATCAAAGTGGAAAGATACAAAGCAAACTTACAAACATGAGTGGTTTCTCTAACAACTGCCACCATACTCCCATCCACAATGGACTCAGAAAGTCCAAGAAGAAACACAACCAAGGAGGTGTAAGATCTCTATTATTAAAACTTTAAATCTCTTAAAAAGAAGATTGGGGAGGAGAGAAAAAATGAAAAACAATCCATGTTAATGGATTGGTACAATCAATATTGAGAAAATAAATATTCTAACCAGACAATTTACAGACTCAATGTAATCTCAAACAAAACCCCATTTCATTTTTATAAAAATTGAAAAAAAAATCCTAAAATTTATGTGAAACTGCAAAAGATCCCAGATAGTCACCACTATCTTGAGCAAAAATAGCAATGTTGGAGGGATTACAATTCCAGAAGACACCAAACATAACTACACATAATTATGCCTGTCTGGTATTTGACAAATATGACAAATAGCAACTGGAGAAGAGACAGTGTTTTCAACAAGTGCTAATGAAAACATGGAATGTCCACATACAGCAGAAGAAATGTCTATCATTCAACACAAAAGCTGATGCCTAGTGGGCCATGTACCTCAATGTGAAATATGAAATGCTGAAAGAACTAGAAGAAAAAATGGCAGTGTCCTACATTATGTGAGATTATAAAAGGCCTTTCTGAACAGGATTCCTTTTGTCCAGGAATTATAAAAATAAGTAAAAATGGAACTTCAGATAAATAAAAGTCTTCTATATATTAAAGAAAATATTAAGGCAGCTGAAAAGACAGCTCATAGAATGTGAGAAAATGTTTTGCAGTTATCCATCTTACAGAGGATCAATATACAGAAATATTTATGTAACTCAAAGAAACCCAAAGATTTAAGAAAACAAGCAGAGCCTGGAACAGCTGTAATCACCTAATCTCAGTACTCAGGAGGCAAAGACAGGAAGATTCCCCTAAGTTTGTGGCCAGTCTGGTCTAGAGAGTCATTTCCAGGACAGTTGGGACTGTATAGAGAAGCATTGATCTCAAAACCAGAGACAGAAAGACAGAGAAGGAGAGGTAGAAAGAGAAAGAGTGATAGAAGAAAAAAGAAAGAAAAAAAGAAACAACTGATTTAAAATTGGCTACGGATCTGAACAGAGAGTTCTCAAAATAAAAATGACTAAGAACTATTTTAGAAATGTCCATCATCCTCAGAAATTAGGGAAATGTAAATTAAAACTACCTTGAGATTTCACATTACCCCCATAGGAATGGCTAATAGCCTACAACAAATGCTGATGAGGATGTGGAGTAAGGGGGGGGTCCTCATTCACTGTTGGTGGGGTTCCAAATGGTGTAATCACTTTAGAAAAAGTCTGGAGAACTCTCCCAAAAACTAAAAACAAATCTACCACACCTCACAAATCTGACTCTACACCACTTCTTGCATTTGGTCAAAGTACTTGACATCCTACTCCACAGATACATGCTCAGCCAGGTTCATTGCTACCCTCTTCACAAAAGCTAGAAAAGAGAAACAACTTGAATGAATTAATCAATTGATTAATAGGATACCAAAAAAGTAGTATATATACACAGCGGAATAATGTTCTGAGTGGTGATTGCATGTCCTTTTGTTGTTCCCTAGAGAACAGTAGGAGACCTACAGCTTGTGTCTGTGGCTACAAGAGGAATGGCAACCAAGCTCAAATGCTGTGAAGTGGCCAGGTCCTTGGGCACAAGTGCATTGCAGGGCTAGTCATCATGCTCACTGTTATTCCAGGCAGTGTGTAGTGAATAGAGAGAGAGTTTTTGACACTTTCTGATAATTCCTGGCCCAGAGACAAAAGTATGTATCTAGATGATGGGCACACCCAGTGCTTCCAAAATACGATAGGAAAGACCTATCATTTTCATTTGAGGTCAAAGGAGAGGACAGAACAGGGGCGGCACCTGCACTTAACTGGTCTTAGCTTGGTTAATCTCTTTGCACAAAGGATGCTAATGACTTTAGTAAAGAGAATATTAGTTATGATACAAATAGAAGCATTTTGTGCTCTCAAATAAAGATTCTAGTTCTAGTTTTGATTCTGATGTTGTGTAAACACTTTGAAATCAGCAACTTAGTGAGCAAACGATTTACTTGCTTGACACATTGCAGTCAAATCCATCACTGAGTGAAGACAGGGTAGAATTCAAAGCAGGAATGTGAAGGAAGAAACTGAGGAGGGAAGTTGCATGCTGTCTCTCCTTCTCTCTGTCACCCTGTCTCTTTCTCTGTGTGTCTTTCTCTGTCTCTCTGTCCCCCAGGTTCTAGTTTCCTTAGAAGCCAAGGCCATCTGCATATGACTGGTGCTATCCTATAGCAATACTGACGAATATCTTCCATATCACCATAGAACCTTCATCTGGAGATGGATGGAGATAGAGACAGAGACCCACACTGGAGCACTGGACTGAGCTCCCAAGGTCCCAATGAGGAGCGGATGGAGGGAGAACACGAGCAAGGATGTCAGGACCACGAGGGGTGCACCCACCCACTGAGACAGTGGGGCTGATCTATTGGGAGCTCACCAAGGCCAGCTGGACTGTGACTGAAAAAGCATGGGATAAAACC
>NW_026068342.1:82105-85374 GCF_014885135.2 Alexandromys fortis
ATACAACAGGCTGACAGCTAACATCAATTAAAATATAGAAAAATTCAAAGCCATTCCACTAAAATCAGGAACAAGACAAGGCTTTCTGCTCTCTCCATATCTTCTTCAATATAGTTCTTGAAGTTTTAGCAATAGCAATAAGACAACATAAGGAGATCAAGGGAATTCAGATTGAGAAGGAAGAAGTCAAACTTTCATTATTTGCAGATGATATAATAGTATATATTAGTGACCCCAAAAACTCTACCAAAGAACTCTTACAGCTGATAAATACCTTCAGTGATGTGACAGGATACAAGATCAACTCAAAAAAATCACTATCCCTCCTATACACAAAGGATAAAGAAGCAGAGAGGGAAATCAGAGAAACTTCACCTTTCGTGATAGTCACAAATAGCTTAAAGTATCTTGGGGTAACACTAACCAAGGAAGTGAAAGATCTATTGACAAGAACTTTAAGGCTTTGAAGAAAGAAATTGAAGAAGATACAAAAAATTTAAAGATCTCCCATGCTCTTGGATAGTAAGGATCAACATAATAAAAATGGTAATCTTTCTGAAGGCAATCTATATATTCAATGCAATCCCCATCAAAATCCCAACAAAATTCTTCACGGACCTTGAAAGAACAATACTCAACTTCATATGGAAAAACAAAAAAACCAGGATAGCCAAAATACTCCTGTACAATAAAGGAACTGCTGGAGGCATTACCATCCCTGACTTTAAGCTCTATTACAGAGATACAATGTTGAAATAGGGGCAGCAGGGGCTGCGTCCCCGGCACCCAGCCGCCCGCATGGCTAGCTTATGCCCCGAAATAATTACACGGAAACTGTATTCTTTCAAACACTGCCTGGCCCGGCAAGTTCCAGCTTCTTATTGGCTAGCTCTTACATATTGTTCTAACCCATGTCTAATATTCTATGTAGCCCACGAGCTGGCTTACCAGGGAGGATCTTAACCTGTGTCTGTCTGGAGCGGGAGAATCATGGCGACCCCTCACTCAGCTTCTTTTTCCCAGCATTCTCTTCTGTCTACTCTGCCTACCTAATTTTCTGTCCTATGAGGGCCGAGGCAGTTTCTTTATTATTACAAGACCCACCTCCATCAATACAATAATGAAAACAGCATGGGTATTGTCATAAAAACAAATGTTGACCATTGGAATCAAATTGAAGACCTGGATATTAATTCACACACCGATGAACACCTGATTTTTGACAAAGAAGAAAAAAGATACAATGGAAGAAAGAAAGCATCTTCAACAAATGGTGCTGGCATAACTGGATATCAACCTGTAGAAGAATGAAAATATATCCTTATCTGTCACCATGCACAAAACTCAAGTCCAAATGGATTAAAGACCTCAATATACATCCAACCACATTGAACCTGATAGAGAAAAAAGTGGTAAGTAACCTTCAATGCATGGGCACAGCAGACCACTTCCTAAATAGTACCCCAGTAGCACAGACAATAAGGCACCAATAAATAAATGGGACCTCCTGAAACTGAGAAGTTTCTATAAAGCAAAGGACACAGTCAATAAGACAAAAAGGCAGCCTACGAATGGAAAAAAAAAATTCTTCACTAACCTCACATCAGACAAAGGACTGATCTCCAAAATATATAAAGAACTTGAGAAATTAGACATTAAATTTCCAAATAACCCAATTAAAAAGTGGTGTACTGAACTAAACAGAGAATTCTCATCAGAAAAAAATTCAAACGGTCAGAAGATACTTAAGGACATGTTCTTCTTCCTTAGCTATCAGGGAAATGCAAATCAAAACAACTTTGAGATACCATCTTACACCTGTCTCAAAGGCTAAGATCTAAAACACTAATGATAGCTTATGCTGGAGAAGATGTGGAGCAAGGGGAACACTCATCCATTGCTGGTGGGAATGCAAACTTGTACAACCACTTTGGAAAGCAGTGTGGCAGTTTCTCAGGAAACTGGGAGTCAACCTACCTCATGACCTAGCAATTCTACTTTTGGGAATATACCCAAGAGATGCCCAATCATACTACAAGAGCATTTGTTCAATTATGTTCATAGCAGCATTATTTGTAATAGCCAGAACCTGGAAACAACCTAGATGCCCCTCAACTGAAGAATGGGTAAAGAAAATGTGGCACATCTACACATTAGAGTACTACTCAGCAGTAAAAAAATAACATCTTGAATTTTGCATGCAAATGGATGGAATTAGAAAACATTATCCTGAGTGAGGTAACCCAGACCCAAAAAAATGAATATAGTATGTACTCACGCATAAGTGGATACTAGTCATAAACAAAGGGCAATGAGCCTATAGTTCAGGATCCTATGTAAGCTAAGTAATAAGGTGAACCCAAAGAAAAACATATATAGACCCACCTGGAAATTGGAATCAGTCAAAAATTTGGGAGCAGTGAGGCAGGAGTTAGAAGGAAGGGGAGAAGGGGAGTTGAGGAGAACTTGAGGGAATGGGATAGTCAAGATGGAGGAAGGACAGATATAAGATATAAGGAAAGAAATGTCTTGGTGAGAGAGCCATTATAGAGTAAGCAAGAAACCTGACTCTAGAAAAATGCCCAAGAACCAACAGGGATGACCCCAGCTAAGACCCTAAGCAATAGAGGAGAGGGTGTCTGAACTGACCTTATCCCTGTAGTCAGACTGATGGTTGTCTTAAATATCACCACAGAACCTTTGTCTAACAACAGGTGGGAACAGAGGCAATGACCCACATTGGAGCACTGGACTGAGCTCCAAGATCCAGTTGAAGAGTGGAAGGAGTGAGAGTATGAGCAAGGAATTCAAGACCATGAGGGGGTCATCCACTGAGACAGTTTGCTTGAGCTAATGGGAGCTCACCAACTTTAACTGGACTGGAAGTAAATGAAAATGGGAAAAAACAAGCCCCTCTGAAGGGGGTTGACAGCTGGGGCAGACTGAGGGGCCACTAATAAAGACACTGGGATGTGTCTCTACCTGCATATACTGGCTTCATGGGATCCTATTCTCTTTGAATGTAAACCTTGCTCAACCTTGACGTAGTAGGGAGGGCCTTGGACTTTCCACAGGGTGGGGTGCATGGCACTCACTTAGTGTTGGAGGGGTGTGGAAGGGTCTGTGGATGGAGAAAGAGGGGACTGGAGGAGGGGAAGGAGTGAGAATTGGATTGATATTTTTAATTTTTTATTTATTTTTTTAAATTGCCGCCTCCTCCCCGTTTCCATTTCCCTCCCTCTCCTCCCACACATCTTCCCTCTCTCCTC
>NW_026068342.1:90011-92810 GCF_014885135.2 Alexandromys fortis
GGGAACAGAGGCAATGACCCACATTGGAGCACTGGACTGAGCTCCAAGATCCAGTTGAAGAGTGGAAGGAGTGAGAGTATGAGCAAGGAATTCAAGACCATGAGGGGGTCATCCACTGAGACAGTTTGCTTGAGCTAATGGGAGCTCACCAACTTTAACTGGACTGGAAGTAAATGAGCATGGGAAAAACCAAGCCCCTCTGAAGGGGGTTGACAGCTGGGGCAGACTGAGGGGCCACTAATAAAGACACTGGGATGTGTCTCTACCTGCATATACTGGCTTCATGGGATCCTATTCTCTTTGAATGTAAACCTTGCTCAACCTTGACGTAGTAGGGAGGGCCTTGGACTTTCCACAGGGTGGGGTGCATGGCACTCACTTAGTGTTGGAGGGGTGTGGAAGGGTCTGTGGATGGAGAAAGAGGGGACTGGAGGAGGGGAAGGAGTGAGAATTGGATTGATATTTTTTAATTTTTTATTTATTTTTTTAAATTGCTGCCTCCTCCCCGTTTCCATTTCCCTCCCTCTCCTCCCACACATCTTCCCTCTCTCCTCACTCCCCTACCCCTCTCCCCCTCCCCCCACTCCATTCCCCCTCCCTCTCGAGAATGATGAGCAGTCCAGGTTCCCCGCCCTGCGGGAAGTCCAAGGTCCTCCCACTTCTATCCAGGACCAGGAAGGTGAGCATCCGAACGTGCTAGGCTCCCACACAGCCAGTTCATGTATTAGGATCGAAACCTAGCGCCATTGTCCTTGGCTTCTCATCAGCCTTCATTGTCCGCCATCTTACATATCACCTTAGAACATTCATCTGGCGATGGATCGAGTTAGAGACAGATACCCAAATTGGAGCACCGGACTAAGCTCTTAAGACCCAAATGAGGAGCAGAAGGAGGGAGAACATGAGCAAGGAAGTCAGGTCCACGAGGGGTGTACCCACCCGCTGTGACAGTGGAACTGATCTATTGGGAGCTCATCAAGGCCAGCGGGACTGGGACTGAATAAGCATGGGATGAAACCGGACTCCCTAAACCTGGATTGATATTTTTAGTAATAAAAAAATAAGCTCTTCAGGAATTATTAATTTAAAAAATATCCAGGCCAAATATACAATATATACAAATATACAATCCTATTATGATTTCAGTTGTACAAAACTAGATCTGGCAAAGCTGATCTAAGTAAGAAAGTTGAAATAATGTTTTTTCTGGTTAATACTATCTAGGAGAAGATAAAAGAGGGCATGTGGGGTGTTGTAACTGTTTTATTATATATTTTAATTTTGATGTGTTTTAATAATTACATAGAAATGTAAATTATTTTAGATATACATCATTAAATGCTTATTAGAATTTTTTTAAAAAAAGAAAACTTTCCCAACCTAAGGAACCTATGAAGGTACAAGAAGCTTACAGAACACCAAATAGACTGGAACCAAAAATAAAGTCCCCTCACCATATAATAATCAAAACATAAACCATACAGAGTAAAGAAAAATATTAAGAGCTGCATAGGGAAAAGGCCGAGTAACATATAAAGGCAGACCTATCAGAATTATACCTGATTTCTCAATGGAAACCATGAAAGACAGACGTTCCTGGACAGATGTGCTGGCGATACTAAGAGAACATGATACTGTCCCAGACTACTATATCAAGCAAAGTGTTCAATCACCATCGATGGAGAAAACAAGAAATTCCATGACAAAACATTAACTATCCACAAATCCAAACCTACAGAAAGTACTAGAAGGAAACTCCAACCCAAGGCATCTAATTCACCCACAAAAACACAGGCAACACCAGCAAACACCAAATAATGAAAACGCACAAACACTACCACCAAAAAAATAATGGGAAATAACAGTAATTGGTCATTAATATCTCTTAATATCAATGAACTTGATACACCTATAAAAAGACACAGACTAGGGATGCAAAAGCATGATCCATCCTTCTGCTGTGTAAAAGAATCACACCTCAACCTCAAAAACAGAATTACCTCAGGGTACAGGAACGATTTCCCAATCAAATGGACCTAAGAAACAAGCAGGTGTAGCTATCTTAATACCTAACAAAATAGACTTCAAACTAAAATCAATCAAAAGAGATGGATAAGAACACTTTATACTCATCACAGGAAGAATCTATCAAGATGAAATCTCAGTACTGAACATCTATACCCAAAATAAAAGGACACACACATATGCAAAAGAAATATTACTAAAGCTTAAATTGCACATCAAACACTAATAGTAGGAAAGTTTAACACCCCACTCTCCACAATGGACAGGTCAAATAGTCAGAAACTTAACAGAGAAATAAGAAAATTAACAGATGTCATGACTCAAATGGACTTAACAGAAAACTACAGAACATTTCACCCAAACACAAAAGAATATGCCAACTGTTCTCATGGACTTTTGAGACTTCATAGGAATGTTATGATCTGCAAAGGGAGGAATGGACAGCACAAGGTCTCCTCATGACTGCATGTCCTTAGGGACTAAGTCTACTGAACTCTCTCCTATAGGTAAGTAGTAACAGATATGGCTGATATGAACAGCTGTCCTGTCCCAATGTCGGGGCCTTGTTTGCACTTAGGTATTGCTATGGCAACACTCATTTACCACATGTGATGTCACTGGAATACTGAGACAGAAAGCACAGTGACCAAATTAGGCTCACACAGATCATGGCTAGCAAATGTGAAGCACAAGCTATCTGTCTACAGCTACATATCCAGTGTCTCCACCCCGAAGGCCTTCTCAGATGTCTGTGAAAGGGACTGAGCTGATCTT
>NW_026068342.1:98778-102805 GCF_014885135.2 Alexandromys fortis
TATTGCTATGGCAACACTCATTTACCACATGTGATGTCACTGGAATACTGAGACAGAAAGCACAGTGACCAAATTAGGCTCACACAGATCATGGCTAGCAAATGTGAAGCACAAGCTATCTGTCTACAGCTACATATCCAGTGTCTCCACCCCGAAGGCCTTCTCAGATGTCTGTGAAAGGGACTGAGCTGATCTTAAGAGACATTAAACTTGATCATTAAATAGGGAGTGGGGATTATGGTCTAGGAAATGAAAGCAAACAGACAGTTATATTTTACTCTAGAATTAATCTGCCTGCCTTTGGAGAATTTCTGCAGAATTTTCAGGCCCCCAAGCAAACATACCAGACAGGAAATCATGTGTTTCCTTGTGTGTCATAATGACTAATACTGGAAGATTAAACACATGTCTTTATTTGGTTCTTCAAGTAGATACTGTATCTAGCACAGGGACTTTCTGTTGAAGAAGTCTCATATTTAAAACCATTTTAGCATCTGCCTATCATCTTAACCTATTGTGCTCTTTGTAGAAATAACCCTTTCAGTGACTGGCTTTAGATCACAGGTTTTAGTAACAATGGTCTCATATGGAATAAGTAAGCATCCCAAATTTGTAGTCAAGATCTGCCAAACAAAACTGTCCCTTTCAGCTAGGGTTCCAGCAAGTTCTAGCTCTCTACCTTCTACCAGTCAGATCTGCCTCTGAAAACATCCACCTGGAATGGCTGGAGTTATGTCTCAGTGGTTCAAAACAATGATTGCCTTAAGTGTCTTTTGGCCAGTTGAACTTCTTTTGTAGAGAATTCTCAGTTCAGTTCAGTGCCCCATTTTTCAATTGGGTTAATTAGCATTTAAAAGTCTAGTTTCTTGAGTTTTTTATATATTTGGACATCAGACCTTTGTCTGTTGCAGGGTTTGTGAAGATCTTCTCCCAGTCAGTAGGTTGCCTTTTTGACTTAGTGAAAGTGTCCTTTGCTTTACAGAAGCTTCTCAGTTTCAGGAGGTCCCATTTATTCAATGTTGCCCTTAATGTCTGTGCTGCATGGGCTACACATAGAAAGCAATCTCCTGTGCCCATATGTTCTAGAGTACTTCCTACTTTCTCCTCTATCAGGTTCAGTGTGTGCAGATTGATATTGAGGTCTTTGATCCATTTGGACTTAAGTTTTGTGCATGGTGATAGATATGGATCTATTTTCATTCTTCTACAGGTTGACATCCAGTTATGCCAGCACCATTTGTTGAAGATGCTTTCTTTCTTCCATTGTATACTTTTAGCTCCTTTATCAAAAATCAGGTGTTCATAAGATTGTGGGTTAAAATCTGGGTCTTCTATTCAATTCCATTGGTCGACTTTTCTGTTTTTATGCCAATACCAAGCTTTCAATATTGTAGCTCTGTAATAGAGTTTGAAGTCAGGGATGGTAATGCCTCCAGAAGATCCTTTGTTGTATAAGATTGTTTTGACTATCCTGGGTTTTTTGGTTTTCCATATAAAGTTGATTATTGTCCTCTCAAGATCTGTGAAGAATTTTGATGGGACCTTGATGGGGACTGCATTGAATCTATAGATTGCCTTTGGTAGCATTGCCATTTTTAATATGTTGATCCTCCCAATCCAAGAGCAAGGGAGATCCTTCCATTTTCTGGTGTCCTCTTCAATTTCTTTCTTCAAAGACTTAAAGTTCTTGTCAAATAGATCTTTCACTTCCTTGGTTAGAGTTACCCCAAGATATGTTATGCTGTTTGTGCTATGGTGAAAGGTGATGCTTCTCTGATTTCCCTCTCTGCTTCCTTATCCTTTGTGTATAGAAGGGCAACTGAATTTTTGGAGTTGATCTTGTATCCTGCCACTATTGTTGGTAGCCTTTACTGAGATCATCCTTGATTCCTGGGAGGTTCAACAGTACCAGGTTTCTCCCTAACACTGTAGTGGTCCCCCTTATCAAGATATCGCTTTCATTGCTCTCTCTTGTTTTCCTTCCCCCAAATCGACCCCCGTGATCCTTCATGTTCACATTCCTCATCCCCTCCTCTTTATTGTCTATGCCCAGTTTACTGAGCAGATTTCATATCTCCCATCCCAGGGGAATACATGATTGCATTTTATGGTCCTTGCTGTTATCTAGTTTCCATTGGACTGGGAATTGTAGCCCTTTTATCCTTTGCTTAGCATCTAATATCCACTTATGAATGAGCACATACTCTTTTAATCTTTCTGGGCCTCACTCAGGATGTTTTGTTCTACTTCTCTCCATTTGCCTTCAAAGTTCATGATGTCATTGCTATTTACTACTGAGTAAAGCACCATTGTATGAATGTACCACAATTTCTTTATCCATTCTTCCATAATGGACATCTCGGTTATTGTCAGTTTCTGGCTATTATTCATTATTATTATTAATTATTATTATTATTAAACTCTACATTTTCTCTGCTCCCCTCCCTATCTCTCCCTTCCCATCAACCCTCTTTCAAGGTCACCATGCTCCCAATTTACTCAGGAGATCTTGGCTTTTTCTACTTCTGATGTAGACTAGATCTATGTATGTCTCTCTTAGGGCCCTCATTGTTGTCTAGGTTCTCTGGGTTTGTGATTTGTGGCCTGGTTTTCTTTGCTTTATGCTTATAAACCACTTATGAGTGAGTACATGTGATAATTCTCTTTCTGTATCTTGGTTACCTCATCCAAAATGATGTTTTCTAGCTCTATCCATTTGCCTGCAAAATCCAAGATGTCATTATTTTTTTCTGCTGTGTCGTACTCCATTGTGTAAATGTACCACATTTTCCTTATCCATTCATAAGTCAAAGGACATTAAGTTTGTTTCCAATTTCCAGCTATGAAAAACAATGCTACTATGAACATAATTGAGCACATATCTTTGTGGCAGGATTGAGCAGCCATTGGATATGTCCCCAAAAGTGGTATCACTGGGTCTTGAGGAAAGTTGTTTCCTAATTTTCTGAGAAATCGCTACACTGACAGGGTCTGTACCAGCTTGCATTCCCACCAGCAATGCAAGAGTGTTCCTTTTACCTCACAACCTCTCCAGTATAAGTCGTCAGTGTTTTTAATCTTGGCCATTCTTACAGGTGTTAGATAGAATCTCAGAGTTATTTTGATTTGCATTTCTCTGAAAGCTAAGGATGGTTGAACATTTCCTTAAGTGTTTTTCAATCATTTTAGATGCCTCTGTTGAGAGTTCTCCATTGAGGTCTGTGTTCCATTCTTCATTGGATGATTTGTTCTTTTGATGACCAATTTCTTGAGTTCTTTGTATATTTTGGAGATGTGTCCTCTGTCTAATGTGGGGTAGTGAAGGTCTTATCCCATTCAGTAGGCTATCATTTTGTCTTGTTTATGTGTCCTTTTATTTACAGAAACTTTTCAGTTTCAAGTTCCATTTATTAATTATTATCTCCCAGGGTTTGTGCTGCTGGGGTTATATTTAGTAAGTGGTCTCCTGTGCCAATGCATTCAATGTACTTCCCGTTTTCTCCTTTAAGGTTCAGGGTGACTGGTTTTATGTTGAGGTATTTGATCCATTTGGACCTGAATTTAATCATGTTGATATCCAGTTGTGCCAGCATCATTTGTAAAATATGCTTTCTTTTCTCCATTTGATATTTTTTGCTTCTTTGTAAAAAATCAAGTGTTTGAAGGTGTTTGGATTAATATCTGGGTCCCCAATTAAACTCTTCGTCCTCCTGTCTGTTTTTATGCCAGTACAAGGCTGTTTTCAGTATTGTAGCTCTGTAGTAGAGTTTGAAGTCAGGAATTGTTATGCCTCCAGAAGTTCTTTTATTGTACAGGATTGTTTTACCTATCCAGGGTTTTTTGCTTTTCCATATGAAGTTGAGTACTGTTCTTACAAGGTCTATTGAAGAATTTTGCTTGGATTTTGATAGGCACTGCATTGAATCTGTAGATTGCTTTTGGTAAGATTGCCAATTTATATATATTTTATTGAGAATAAGAAAAAAAAAGTTTCTGCCTCCTCCCAGCCTCCCATTTCCCTCCCCCT
>NW_026068342.1:103830-109451 GCF_014885135.2 Alexandromys fortis
ATGGATGGAAATAGAAAACACTATCCTGAGCGAGGTAACCCAGACCCAAAAAGATGAACATGGGATGTACTCACTCATAATTGGTTTCTAGCCATTAATAAAGGTCACGGAGTGTATACCTGGTGAACCTAAAGAAGCTAAATAAGAAGGTGAACCCAAGAAAAAAACATATAGTTATCCTCTTGGCTAAGGGAAGTAGATAAAATTGCCTGGGAGAAAATTGGGATCTTGGGGGTGGGGTGGGGTGGGGATAAGGGGGGACGGGGAGAGAAAAGTGAGAAGATTGCCATTTTTATTATGTTGATTCTACCTACCCAAGAGCATAGGAGACCTCTCCACTTTTTGGTGTCTTCTTCAATTTCTTTCTTTAAAGATTTAAAGTTCTTGTCATTAAAGTCTTCTACTTCTTTGGTTAGAGTTACTCTGAGATATTTTATGCTATCTGTGGCTATTGTGAAGGGTGATGTTTCTCTGATTAATTTCTTTCTCAGCTCTTTTATCATATGAGTACAGGAGGGCTGTGGATTTTTTTTTTAGTTAATCTCCTATCCTGTTACAGTACAGAAAGTGTTTATGAATTGTAGAAAATCTTTGGTAGAATTTTTGGGGTTGCTTATGTAAACTATCATATTATCAGAAAATAGTGAGAGTTTGACTTCTTTTCTGAATCATATCCCTTTGATCTCCTTTTGGTGGCTAACTGCTCCATATAAGTCCTCAAGGACTACATTGAATAGATATGGAGAGAGTGGACAACCTTGTCTTGTTCCTAATTTCAGTTGGATCACTGGGAGTTTCTCTCCATTGAGTTTGATGTTGGCTGTTGACTTGCTGTATATTGCCTTTATTATGTTTAGGTATGTTCCTTGTATCCCTTCTCCCTCTAAGACCTTTATCATGACGGGACCTTGTATTTTGTCGAAAGCTTTTTGGGCATCAATGAGATCATCATATGGTTTTATTTTTCAGTTTTTTTATATGGTAGATTACATTGACAACTCTACTGTATCCTATAACAGGCCAAGGCAGATTCTTTATTCTATAACCAATTGTATTCACAGCATTCAGATGTGAATCCCAATCACCTCCTCTTTTCTATTTAAATAAAAAGGAAGGTTTTAACTTTATCTTAGTTTAACCCACTTCTATTAATCTGTGTATTGCCACGTGACTGTGGCTAACTAGCAAGATTCTAAACAGTGACCATCTCAGGCAGAAGATCCATGTCTTCTCTGACTCTGCCCATCTTCCTCCCAGCCTTCAGTTCTGTCTTTTCTGCCTATCTAAGTTTCGCCCTATCAACTAGGCCAAGGCAGTTTCTTTATTCATTATACTATGAAAGCAACACACAAACAGATGGAACTCATACACCATTTCCCCTTTTCTGTTTAAACAAAAAGGAAGGCTTTAACTTTAACATAGTAAAATTATATATAACAAAACAGGTATCAAACAAAAACTATAGTTACCATATTTATATCTACTTTATCTTTTATCATAACTAAGGAAAACTATAACTATAAATTCTTCAACTCCATCAAAGATCCCAGAAGGATATAATATCACCTAAGTAAACAGGATGTGCATTATAAGCAACTTCCAAAATTCTAGAATTGACAGAGACATCTCGCTGCCTGGACATTTACCCAAAGTTCTTATGTACCATTGGGGCATCCATTTTTGACCTTCAGGCCCATAGTATCCAGCAGATTTTTCCATGAAGCAGGAAATTTGAAAGACAGTTCCACCTATATTAGCAGTTTTCAGTTACTTTCTTCTCTGTCCTGCAGAATTTCTTACAGACTCTTTCATGCCTTGCTCTCTCTTATGATTGGAGGGTGTGGGGTAGGAGGGTGTGTAAAGGGAATTGGAGGAGGGGAGGAAGTGGGAATTTGGATTGGTATTTTTTAAAAAAAAAAATCTAATAAAAAATATCCCCAATCAAGATTATAGCTATTTTCCTTGGAAGTTCTGAGAATTGGACAATTATAGTGGTAAGTTATATACCTCAAATGGTTAAAAAAATAAGTGCTATGTTATGTTATACAAAAAAAATAAAAAAATAAAGACTTTGTTTTATTTTTTAATAATTTACTTCTTTTTGTAACTCTCGTACAATTTTTCTTCTTTCTCCCAAGCCTATGTGCATTTATCCAACACTGTGACCTATTTACAAGTCTTTTTCCATCTGGATTTGTTTTATTGCATATTTGTAATCCTTTTCTAATCAAAATCACTTTTTAATGCTAAGCTGGCATGGCTAGAGTCAACTGGGCCCTCAATGTTTGCTCTACCCAGTTCAGCATGGTGGAGGCATGTTCAACACCTCTGCAAGCCACACACATCACCTCAATTTCAAATATGCAGTGGGTCTATGTTGAGCCATTAAGCAATTTATAACGTGGTACTCACAGACCCCACTTAAATGCTCCATAGCCAGACCCTGAAAGACTTAGAGCCATTTATACTGGCAAATCAGGAAGCTACTGTTTTGAAAATGCATGGTTTTTGCTGCAACCACTGAATCAGAATACCTTCTCTTAAAAGAATTATAAATCTGCTTGCTTCTAGAAAAGAGAGCCCACCCAAGAAAATGCCTAACTTTGGTTTTTTTTGTCTATAATTGCTTTTTAAGCTTTCTCAGTTTTATGTGGATTTAGCCACCATATGGGCACACCAATTTGTTGTAGGAGGCTGCTTGTTCGTCTCCAGACTCCCAAAATAATCACACAGAAACAATATTATTTAAATCACTGTTTGACCTATTAGCTCTTACTTATTATTGGCTGTTCTTACATCTTAGTTTAACCCAGTTCTATAAATCTGTGTATAGCCACATGGCTGTGACTTACAGGGTAAAGTTTCATCTGGCATCTGTCTCCTGTGGGTCTACATGGTTATCCTGACTCCATCTTCTTTCTCCCAGCATTCAGTTTAATTTTCCTGGCCTAGCTCTACTATATCCCATCACAAGCCAAGGAAGATTTTTTATTCATTAACCAATCATATTGCCAGCATACAGAGGGGATTCCCACATCATGGAAATCATGGATCTCTTTGTATTCTTCTACAGTCCACCCTCGAGTTATGCCAAGACCATTTATTGAATATGTTTGCTTTCTTCTGTTGTATAATTTTGACTCTTTGTCAAAAATCAGGTGTTCAGAGGCGTGTGCGTTTATTTTATGGTGTTCAGTTCAATTCCATTGATCCATGTGCCTGTTTTTAACCAATACCAAACTATTTTAATACTATAGCTCTATAGGAGAACTTGAAGCCAGGGTTGGTGATGCCTCTGGAAGTTTCTTTACTGTTCAAGATTGTTTTAACTAACCTGACTATTTTGTTTTTCTATATGAAGTTGAGTATTGTTCTTTTGAAGTCTGTGAAGAATTGCACTGAGATTTTGATAGGGATTGCATTGAATCAGTAGATTGTTTTTGGTAAGATTGCCATCTTTGAGTGATCTCCATGGTAGTGGGCCTGAGACAGCACCTCCACAGAAGCAAGTGTAAGGGAGCAGCTGCCAAGGGAGTATACTGGACAGAGCCAGTGACCTCTGCAGGACTGGGAGCAAGTCAGGTACCTCCAAGGGAGCAGGCCCAAGCCAAAGACCTCCACAGGAGCAGGCTTAGGCCAGGGACATCTACAGAAACAGGCCTGAGCCAGTGATCTCCACTGTAGCAGGCCTGAGGCATCAACCTCAACAGGAATAGGTAAAAGGGAACATCCTCTGAGGGAGCAGGCCCAAGACAGGGACATCTGTGAGAACAGGCCTGAGCCAGCTACCTCAACTGGAACAGGCCCAAGCCAGTGACCTCCACAGAAGCAGCCTTAAGCCAGTGGCTTCTGCCAGAGCAGGCCTGAAGCAACAACCAACATAGGAACAAGTACAAAGTAGCCACCACTGAAGATGCAAATACAAGCCAGAAACCACTGTAGACCAGGCATGAATCAGTGACTTCTGAGGTAGTAGGGCTGAACCAGCAATCTCCTCCAGAGCAGGCCCAAGGCAGCAAACTCAGCAGAAGCAGCCCCAAGCAAGCAACCTCCATGGAGGAAGGCCCAAATGACCCTCTGTATTGGAGAGCAACCTCTGGAAGTGCTGAGATACTTCAGGAACATGAAGAGACCAATGGGGTGACTGGAACTATGGGCCTGACAGCAACACGAGGAGTAACCATCTGAGCCTTGGATCCACTGTCACCTGGAAGACACAGACAGCTCCAACTACATCAATCAGAGGAAAAGATGGGTAGACAAGGTACGAACACACTCAACACCACAAAGAGCAACACGACACCAGTAAAATCTAGTGGCCCTACAACAAGACTTGAACAACCAAATATGGAAGAAGCAGAAGAAAATGACCTGAAAAATAACGTTAGGAGATTGTTTGAGGCACTTAAAGAGGAAGTTAAATATTCCCACAGAAGAGCCTAGAACAGAAAGAGTAAAGAGACAAAATGGAAAGAAAAAAAAACATTTTGGCATTCCAATATGGAGTTAGAGTAAAAGAAAATAAAGCAACACACATTTTCATTTCTGATTTTGTTAATTCAGCTATTCTCTCTCTTCCTTTGGGTTAGTTTGGATAAGAGTTTGTATATCTTGTTGGTTTTCTCAAACAACCAACTCATGATTCTTTTTATTATTCCCTTTGTTTCTTTTTTTATTGATTTCTGATGTAGGTGGGTCTACTATCTATCTGTTGTTTCATTGGTTAATTAATAAAGAAAACTGATTAGCCTGATACGTCAGAACATAGGTAGGCAAGGAAGACAGAACAGAATTCTGGGAGAAAGAAAGCTAAGTCAAGCAGATGCTATAGCTCTCCTCTCCAAGATGGACGCAGATTAAGATCCTTCCTGGTAAGCCACCACCTCATGGTGCTATACTTATTAATAGAAATGGGTTAATCAAGATGTGAGAGTTAGTCAGTAAGAGGCTAGAGCTAATGGGCCAATCAGTGTTTAAAAGAATATAATTTGTGTGTTGTTATTTCGGGACATAAGCTAGCCAGGACTGCGGGAGCTGGGCGGGAACACAGCCCGCAGCACCTCACTACAGATTTCAGCACTAAGTTTGATTATTTCCTACCATCTACTCCTCCAGGGTGAGTTTCCTCTTTTGTTCCAGAGCTATCAGGTGTGCTATTAAGTCACTAGTATGAGATTTAATTCTTTTTTTGTTTGTTTAAAATAATAATTTTATTTGACAGATGTAAAAATATTAACCTGTTGCCATTTTAAACAAAATTACTCTGGATAGGAAATTGCTTAATGAGATTATTTTCTTAAAATTTTTAAGAGCCAAATATAAAGATTTCAAGTGAAAGAAACAGCAATATGAGTTTCCAGCTTGGAAAATCAAACTGTATTAAAGTAACAAGTGATTAGCAGCTTAACCCCTCCAAGTTTTATGGAGTGCAATGGTACTCTGGTAAGTATTATTTGAGCTTTAAGACTATATTCTAATCATCTCAATAAGAGTGTCATCTAGAAAATGGAAGGCATATGCTTGTTGAATTCACTTTTTTATATTTTTATTGTATTTATTTATTTATTAAAAATGTCCCATTTCCCTCCCACTTCCCCCATTCCCTCTCCCCCTTGCTCTTT
>NW_026068342.1:109472-140078 GCF_014885135.2 Alexandromys fortis
GGGTGCCCTGCCATGTGGGAAGTCCAAGCCCCCCATCCATGTTGTAATAGGAGCGGCGGGGTTGCGTCCCCAGCACCATGGCTGCCTGCTAGCTTATGCCCCAAAATAATTACATGGACACTGTATTCTTTTAAACACTGCTTGGCTCATTAACTCTAGCCCTTACAGGCTAATTCTCATATCCCAATCAACCCATCTCTAATAATCTGTGTAGCATCAGTCTTACCGGGAAAGATTCAGCATGTCTGACCTGGCAGCTTGCTTCATGGCGTCTGCCCGGGAGAGGGGAGCATGGCCTCTGTCTGAGGCGTCTTACCTCACTTCCTCTTCCTCCCAGCATTCTGTTCTGTTTACTCCTCCCACCTATGTTTTAACCTATGAGGCCAAGCAGTTTCTTTATTACTTAACCAATGACCTTCCTCCATCACATCCAGGTCTAGGAAGGTGTACATCCAAACAGACTAGGCTTCCCAAAAGCCGGTACATGCAGTAGAATCAAAATCCGGTGGCTTCTCAGTCAGCCCTCAATGTCAGCCACATTCAGAGAGTCCAGTTTGATCACATGCTCGTTCAGTCCCAGTCCAGCTGGCCTTGATGAGCTCCCATTAGATCAGTCTCAGTCCCACCATCTCAGTGGGTGGATGCACCCCTCACAGTCCTGACTTCCTTGCTCATGTTCTCCCTCCTTCTGCTCTTCATCTGGGTCTTGGGAATTCAGTCCAGTACTCTGATGTGGGTCTCTGTCTCTATCTCCATCCATCGCCAGATGAAGATTCGGTCTGGATGGTTGTCCTCAACTGAGTTTTAATTCTTTTGTTGTTGTTTTTGGTTTTTTTGAGACAGGGTTTAGCTGTAGCTTTGGAGCCTATCTTGGAACTAGCTCTTGTAAACTCAGCTGGCTTTGAACTCACAGAGATCAGCCTACCTTGGCCTCCTGAGTGTCTTGGTTAAAGGTATGTGCCACCACTACCCAGCTCCAAATTCTTTATGCAGGCACTTAATGCTATGAACTTTCCTCCTCTTCTTTCATAGAGTCCCATAAATTTGGGTATGTTGTGCATTCATTTTCATTTAATGTTATGAAGTTTTGAATTTTCTTCTTATTTCTTCCTTGACCCAGTGGTGATTCAGTTGAGCATTGTTCAATTTTCATGAGTTTGTAGGCTTTCTATAATTAGTGCTGCTGTTGATTTCAAACTTTAACCTATGGTGATCTGATAAGATACAGGGGGTTATTCCAATTTTTTGTGTCTGTTGAGAACCACCCTCTCATAATTGGAAACTTCAGTCATCAAAATATAATGACCAATGTTGATTAAGTTTGAGTAGACAACAATCTGGCATTTTCCTGTCCTCTTAACATTTCTTGCTCACCAAGAGCTTCTTGCTGATGAACTGTTTTCCCCCTCTGTCCACTATAAGTACTCTGCAAGCACAAACTCTGAGTCCCCTCCTAAACACTTACCTTAGGAAATTACAGCTCTTAGTTGAGTTTCCCTTCTCTTATCCATCATCAATGCAAATTCTCATTTTTGTGTTAGGACACAAGTCTTCAGCTTTAGGCCAAATACCCACAACTTTAATCAGACTACAACTCCTGCAGCTCACTCTAAGGCAGAGTGTAGAAACTGTCTGTGCTTTGGCCTGACTAATCACAGTTTACAGTACCTGGCTACTCCATGTTCCTTTTCACTTACACTACACTGAACTACATCATATGGTATAAAACACCCCACCACTGCTGAAGGATGATAAAATATCAGACCTTTCTTTTCTCCTGGGCATCAAGAAAATACTGATCCAGGATGTTGCCAAGAAATGGAGGGGATTATTAGAAGAGGCTCCTCAACCTCCCATCAAGATCACTCTCTTAGTAATTTCTCATTCTCTCTCTCCCTAGCACTCTTTTATGTTTACTTTTATTTTTAAAGTTTTTAAAAAGTACTTTTTAGAATTTCCTACATACACATTGTGCTTGAATTACATCCTTTCCACCCCACCCTCTCGTATTCGGCATCCTCTTAGGACTTTCCACACCCTCTCAACTTCATGGGTTTTTCTTTATTATTATTATATACATACTTATGTATAAATCAATAATGATATAAATACAGTTTGATAGGTCCATTTAGTATTTCCCATGTGTATATTGTTCACGGGTGACCTTGTGGGATTAGATTATTTTTAAGGGGTCTCATCCCTAAAGAACACTGACTCTCCCTCTCTCAGAACTCATTAACTACTGGACATCTTTATGTAGGAGTGGAAACTTTTCAGATTTCATCATGTATTCTATAATGTCAATTGATGTTATCATTTTTCAGGTCTATTTATGCAGCCATATGGTTGATTTCCTTGGGTGTAGTTATATCATAATATATAGAAGACACAATCTAACAGAAGACATCATGATCTTCTGCCAGTTCTTTTCTAGGATGTGCCAGAACAAGCGGGTTGTGCTATAGATAGATCAGGTGGGACTGAACACACCATGGTATCTATCTTGCTTATGATTTTAATGCTGTGAAGAGACACCAAGGTCATGACAACTCTTACTAAGAAAAACATTTAATCAGGGCTGGGCTAAAGTTTCAAAGATTTAGCCTATTATCATCATAGTGAAAAGTATGGTGAAGTATGGTGACATGCAGGTGGGCATGGTGCTGGAGAAGGAGATGAGAGTTCCACATCTTGCTCCACAGGAAGCTGGAGACAGTATGACACACTGGGAGTAGTTTGGCCACATGATACTTCAAAGCCTGCATCCACAGTGACAAACCTTTTCCAACAAGGGTACAAACACCCTAACAAGGCCACACCTCTTAATGATACAACTTCATAAGGACCAAGCATTCAAACATGTGAGTCCATGGGAAATATTCCTATACATATTACTAAGCAGCTGTTGTTCACTGTTTTTGGATTAGTCTTGAATTTCTTTGATGCCCTCTCTACAGAAAAGGGCATTTTTAGTATAGGGCTATGTAGTAGGAGGACACTTGTTTGTTCCTGGATACTCAATCCTGAAATAATCACACAGAAACTGTATTAATTAAGTCACTGTTTGACCTATTAGCTCTATCTTTATTGGCTAGCACTTACATCTTAATTTAACCCATTTCTGTTAATCTGTGTATTGCCACAGGGCTGTGGCTTACTGGCAAGGTTCTGTCTAGCATCTGTCTCTGGCTTGGCTACATGATATCCCCTAACTCTGCCTTCTTTCTTCCTGCTTTCAGTTTAGATTTCCCCACCTACCTCCATTCTATTCTGCCAGGCAAAAGACCACTTCTTTATTCATTAACCAAAAAAAGCAACACATGTACATAAGGACCTCCCACACCATTTCCCCTTTTCTGTGTAAATAAAAAATGAAGGTTTTGCCACACCTCCTGCTGGTACAACTTCATAAGGGCCAAGCACTAAAACATGTGAGTCTATGGGGAATATTTCTACACATATCACCAAGTAGCCATTGTTTATTGCATTTGGATTAGTTTTGCATCTCTTTGGTGGCCTCTGTGCAAAAAAACACATTTTTAGTATAGGGCTAGAGCTACACTTGCCTGTGGGAATAAGGATATATATTTAAAATAAACCTAGAAATTAAACTGGTTTAGGAAAGTGGTCATTATGGATATCCTCTAGGATCTATAAGTTCACTATCCATGTACAGTTGATTGTATTCCAGTACCAGTCAAGATTCATTCCTTTTGAGCAGCCTGGAGTCCTATTAGACAGTTTTTGATTACCTTCCAGGGAAAATGGTCACTCTTGAACATGTAGGGTCATCTTCCATGCTGGTAATTGCTGTAGTTCATAGGAATCACAACTGAAGTGAACAATTCACTGTTTTCCTCTGTTGCCAGCTTTAGTACAATGTTCAAGCACTATAAAGTCTAGTCCTCAGAGACGAGGTTCCTTTACCATATCAGCATGAGCAGGGACTACATGAGTCAGAATCAGGTCTTATGCAGGTATATTACAGCTATTTAGTATTTTTATGAGGCTCCTGACTCTGAGAGCAAGTTAGTTTCTAACCCTTGTGTCTGCTCTTGGGAAACTTTTGATCCTGTTGGGTGGCAAGGTCTAACACCAATGTGATAATTTTGTTTCATATTATTATATTTGATTTTGTAATTTTTTGTTATCTCTTAGGGTCCGATTCTTCTCTAAAGAGAAAAAGAAAGGGAGTAGATCCCAGTGATAAGGAGGTTGGTAGGAACTGAGAAGGGTTGAGAGAGGGGAATCTACAAACAGTGTTTATTGTATGAGAAAAGAATATATTTTCAATAAAAGGGAAAAAGTTCCTTCATCAAAGAGATTAATGGCATTTCAATATTTAATTAGATGAACTTCATTTTTAAAGTAGTAATACTATGAACACTGGTAGTAAAATTTGAGAACTTCCTGTCAGTTTTTCAGATTGCTAAAATTTCCATGACTACTCAACAGTGATAGGGGTAATAGTAATGTGACTTACATGAAACAGACAAATACCCAGAATCCCAGAACCTACAGAGATGGATACATGATGAAACACAATACAGATGACATGAATAACTCTTAAGACTGAATCAATAAAGAAGTTTGACAAAAGTGAAAATTTTTAATGATGAAAACAGACAAATGAAGGGTATAAGAGAGGCTAGTGCATTGGAGGCACATGTGAAAAACCACTGCCAGCTCGGTACTCACTGGGGACACAGACAACTTTCATTCTAAGGATGCTGTGGTGGCCACTTTTCTTCAGTATTCTCTTAGATATCCTAGACAAAACAATTACACAGCACAAATAAATGAAATTTGGACAAATAATTGTGTGTATAATAGATCTGCAGATGGCATGAACTTATTTTTTTAATCCTAAAGATTATACAGTAGTTTCTGGAACTGGTGAACAAACACGCCCACCTGAGATCTACTACTGTAAACTAATATTGCACACAAAACAATAGATTCCCTGTTTGGTCACATGCATAGAGAAGCTAAGTGGCAAGGAAGACTCAATTTAGGACACCTGTACCTCCCTTAGAGAAAGAAATATAAAAGATTTGTGGATGGATTAGGGTAGGTTAGGGTGGGAGCAAGTGGAATCTCCATGGAAGATACAAGAGTGACCCTATAGAGACTCCGGGTACTGAGGCATAGGTAACCTGAAACGGATATCTACTGTAACCACAGGAGACTTTAACAAAGGGACTGGGACACCAATCCAGCCACAAAACATTTGACCTACAATTTGTCTATTCTGAAATATATACAGGGGTAATGTTTGAAGAGAACTTGTTGGATTGGCCAACTAATAACTGATCCAAATTAAAGTCCATGCCATAAGAGGGAGACAAAACCTGACCTTGCCTAAGTTGCTAGGAAGCAGACAGAGGCTTGACAGCCCAGAAATTAAAAAGAGAAACAAACACAACCGAAAAATATTTCAATGAAATGCTGAATAATGAACTTTTGTTCTACTAGAAGATCAGTGTCCAGCCTATTGGTTATCAGAGTGCCATCATCCAGAAAAATATGAAACAGATGGAGAGATATAGACAAACATTTGGCAGAACCTGGGGAACCGCAAAGAATAGTGGAAGGATGGATTGTAGGAACCAGAGAGGTCAAGGATGCCATGAACACATGGACCACAGAAACAACTGAGCAGGGCTTATAGAGGATCACAGAGACCGAAGTGATAATCACAGACCCGGTATGGTTTTGAGCTAGGGCCTTAGAGTATAAGTTATGGTAATGCAGATTCTTCGGGAACTCCTAAAGGTGGAAATAGGGGACATCTCTGACACTTTTGCCAGCCTTTGGACCCTTTTCTTCCTACTGGGTTGCCTCTCTAAGCTCTGATATGAGGGATGGTGGCAAGTCTAACATAACTTGATATGCCATGTTCTGTAGATATCCCTATCCTTTTTGAAGGGAAAGAGAAGAGGAGTGGATCTGGGGTAGAGGGAAAGTGGAATTTAAAAAGGAGTGGGTGGAGGAGGTAACTGTGGTCAGTATGTAATATATGAGAGGAAAATAAAAAGGAAAGAAATACATATTAACAGAAAAACACTTATGTTCAAAAATCCCACTGTGAAGGCCACTTTCAGGATGAAAACAGTGTGATCTGCCCTTATGTGAAGGATGTTACTTCTGTGCATCAAACAAAATGGATCAAAGCTGTTTAGAAACCAGCGATGACCACAGTGAAAATAGACAGACCCTTCTCCTGCCACTCTTCCTCACTTCACTTGGCTGGCTGGTGTGCAGGCACATTGGGTTTAGGTAAACTAGTGAAATGAGGAATGTGTTTGATCATATGAGAGGATGTTTTTCTCAAAGAAAACAATGCATCACTTTCAGAGTATACTTAGGGCATCCAAAAGCTTTAGGGCTCCTAAAATTAGTTTGCATGAATACTGAGAGATCGTTATATATTTGAACCACAAGCTAAGCTTTTGAGGCTTTAGATTTTTGGTGATGTCTTTAATTTCTTTTTAAGACAGCATCACTAGAATTCCTGGCCATCCCTTGTACACACATGTATTCCAGGACTACAGGCGTGAGTCACCATGCTGGCTAAACCTGAGTAGTACCTAATCATTTTCACCACATAATTTTTCTACATTTGTACCCATTGATTAAATAAATGTCAGCATTCTACCCTGGAATGGGAGGAGAGGTCACTCACTCATCACGGCCAAGAGACTGGGAGACTGGTCTTCATACTGACTAAGTTGGAGACATCACACTTGTATTCTCCAGCATCCACACTCCTGACAGGATCTATTCTGAGTCCACACTTTGTTGGGGACAGAGTCATCCTTCTTAGGTGAGGCATACTCAGGTTATTGAAGATCCAACGGATGGAGACATCAGTGTCGGGTGAAATGCAAGTGAAGATCACAGATGTACCTCCTGTGAGTGTGCTGTCACTGATATGCACAAAGGGCTGTGTCACAGACTCTGTGAAGAAACAGAGAATACCAAATGGCAGTCATCCAGAGAGTCCAACCAGGCTCTCTTTAGTTCAGACTTTATAAATTTTCCAGGGGGAAGAATTTGAAGCTGTGGTTAGACACATAACTTATGTTTTGGATCTGCCACCCAGGGACTGTAGGACCCTAATTCAGGCACTGTTTTCTGTGTCCCTGTTTCACTGGGATAGGACACACAATGCATGATCATTGCCATGTCCATGAGTTAAGCTTAGTCATGAGCAAAGGTCTAAGCTTGGGATGGGGGAGCTGCTGACATCAACAGCTTCTGTTACTATTTAGCTGCAGGAAACAATTCCCTAGTCTGGATTCCTGAGGTGAAAGAGAAATGGAGAGTAATTACCTCTTTGATTTCTTCCCTTGGTGCCTTGAACTTCCAGTGAAGTCTCATAAACCCTTCAGAATAATAGGATAATGGCCCAGACACCTGTCCACTAAGTCATAGGAAAAGGAGATGCACAGGTGACCCACCAAACTGCAGCTGTCATGGCAGTAGACAGCTGGTTTGCACTTTAGTATCGTAGGTCCCATGACTTGGACAGTCAGTAAAGCCTTGTTCCCTGTGACTCTGACAAAAATCTAGACAAACAGCTGCAAAAATCTCCCCAGTGTCACCTTGAGTCCAGCCTGGGGCAAAGTTGTGGAGTTGGAGCTTTCTGGTTCTCTCTGTTAGGACCCTAAGATTTAACTATCCAAGAACTGCCTGACTCCAACAGAATCTTTCTGGGGCATGTGCATGGTGAGAGCTCCAAGTGTCTGGACTGATGCTGATATCCTGGGACTGAGTTTACACCTTTCTGTATGAAAGTTCCTCCTTCTGTAAGAAAAGGCAATTGTGGGGTTCTGATCTATTACAGTTTATCTACCCCATGTGTGTCCTGCAGTAGAGACCCAAACCCCAGTACGGGGACACAATACACTGGAGGAGAGCTCAGTAACAGCCCAGTCCTGACAGGTTAGTGTGTGAAGTGGGATCAGACTCTTCAAGCAGTTGGAGACCATAGAGAGTCACTTACTCTTTACATAAAATTCCACATATGCTTTTTCAATTTTGGAATCTTTTTTTAAAACTGCTAGTGTGTAGATTCCTGCATCTTTCTCGGTGAGATCCTGGAGCATCAGGGATCCATTATTGTACACCATATCTCTTTTTCTGACTTCAGGCCCCCAGGTGATGGAATTCGTGGCTCTCATATATTCTACAACTTTACTTAACGGGTTCCTATACTTTGATTTATGCCAGGAAAAGGCTTTCAGATCTTCTGGAAGATTATGAACTTGGAGAACTACGCCTTCCCCTTCAGCTGCATAGCGAGGCACCGGTTGGATCCTGAGTTGGGAAGAAGTGAAAGGGTTGCAGAACTGAGAATGAGAAGCTGGGAGGGAAAAGAGGAAAAAAAGCCATCACATGGGGATCATTGTTCTTGGTGAAAAGATGTTAAACTCCATCCTGATCAGATGGATTCATCACTCAACCTAGAGTTGCAGGTGTGTGTGTGTGTATCTATCCAACTTAGTCGAAAGTAGATACATGACCTCCTCCTTTCCAACAGTGCCCCTGATACCGTCGCATCCTCTGCATGGAACTGCCCCTGGGGGTGTGTATATGACTGCTCCCTCAATGCCCTCAGACACTGCACACACACATGAACACTGGGGTTCGAGATGATGACTCCTCTGAACTCAACAGGCCTGGAACTTTCACGTTGTAGGATTTTTCTTTTTTTTACTTTGAAGCAACACTCAACCCATGACTTCAATAATAGATGTGCTTGCTCTGTCAAGTATCCATTAGGTTTGGGGCTATGTGGAACCTGGAGAGCAGTCTGATCTTCAAGGCAGGTTCAGGTCTTTAAAATGCTTGAGTAATAGGCTGAATGGTTTTATGTCAACTTGACACAGCTACAGTCATTTGGCAAGAAAAGGTCTCAGTTGAAAACTCCACCACCAGATTGGCTGGTGGGCTAAGCTACAGGACATATTTTTTTAATTTGGAATTGATGCAAAAGAATTCAGACCAACACAGGCAGTTCAAGCATTGGGCAAGGAATCTTGGGTTATATAAGAGAGCTGTTGGAGCAAGCACGAAGAGCAAGCCAAATGGAAGCACTCCACCATGGTCTCTGTGCCTGGATTTTATTCATGACACTCTCAATTTGGAGCTAATAAATACCCTAGTTTGACATGGATGTTCTAAAATCATTTTCTCTATCAGCCTTGAAAGGATGTAAGAATAGAGCACTAGAAAATGCTCCCCTGTGTCACTTTAGTCCAGTCTTAGAAGAATGACAGAATTCAGGGCTCCCTGATCTACATTAACAAGAGACTGGTCTGACTCTGACATCTTAGACAGAGTTGTTTGCCATCAATGTCTTCCTTGATGCAGATGGGCTCAGAAGATGGAAGTAGAGTTGTGGCCATTTGTCTCTACCTGTGTGACCTACATTAAGTGCACAAATCTCCCCCTGGGAACACAATATAGAGGAGAAGGGCAGCTAGACCAGCCATGGCAGTCCTTGATGTCTAAGGCCTACCAGGTACTGAACAATCACAGAGAATCACTTACTGTGGAACTGGAGTTGTATCTGTGCTTCTTCACTTCTCAAATCTGTTCTCAGAATAGCTAGAGTGTACAGTCCAGGGTCTTTCTGAGTGACACCATGAAGCAGCAGGGATCCATCACTGTGCAACGTCTCTCTGCCACTGTATGCAGGCCCCCACACAGTTGCTTTCCTGTCTGGTATATATCGGGCAACCTCAAGATTCTTGGACGCAGTCATCCATTTGAACCAGGCAAAGGCTTTAATATTCTCTGGTGGATTGTGAACGAGTAGAAGAACACTTCCCCCTTCAGTAATGCAGGGTGGCACTGATTCAATAGTGGGCTGGGCAGAGGTGGCATGGCGCCCACAAGTCCAAAATATGGCTAGAAGGGAAGAAAGAGATCGAACCAAATTTGAACTTTTGGATCTGACTAAGATGAGGCCCCGTGTCCACTGCTCAACCTAGGTATGTGAGTTTCTCCCTGTCCTTCTTGGTGGAGATAAGCACCCAATGTTGATTCCTTTGGGGTCTTTCTCAAGGACATACTCCGGGAGTCTAGACATAGCCTGTTATTGTTATCCTAGACTGAGTTACCCACCATCTGTCCACCTGCCTGTAAAGAGAAATCAAATGAAGGACTGTGATCTATTGTCATTACTCTACACTGTGCATATCCTGCACTGAATACCCAAAGCACAAAATTGGGTTGCAGTGCACAGGGGAGGGAGGCACAGGCCACTCTACTGTGCGTGTCCAGTGAAATGAAATCCACCCAGAACCCAGAATTCACAGAATCACTTACTGTGGACGTGAAGGTACATGGTTGCTGTTGACACAATAAATACATGTCTATTTAAGATTCGTAGGATATAGAATCCTGTATCCTTCTTGGTGACATTTCTCAGCAGCAGGGATCCATTGCTGTATACCGTCTCTCTACCACTGTGAAAAGGCCCTGGTATACTTAAATTTTTGTCCAGGAAATACGTTCCAATTCCATGGTCCATATTTTCCACACTTTTGGACCAGACTAAAGCATTAGAACTCTTTGGCAGACCATTGACAAAAAGAAGGGCATTTTCTCCCTCAACCACTTGGGGTGGGACAGATTCAATTCTGACTTTGATGGCTGTGGGCAGGTGCCAGCATGTTAAAAGGGAAGCTGGAAGGGAGAGAGAAAAACCATCAATGTTGAGTTTATTTGACAATCGCTCAGCTTACATGGGGGGAAATAAATGTGTCCATCTTTCTTGGTGAGCAACATGATTTTCATTCCCTCAGAGCCTCACACTGTATGACCAATTCCCTTAGGAATCCTCTGCTCAGGTGTCTGTCTGCCTCCCCCGTAAGTGTCCCCATATCACTCCTCACATAGAATATTTTGTGATGCCTTTCTGAACTCCTCTGGAGAATCCTCCCTTTCTGACTTTTTTCTCTGTCCACTTTATAATTCCAGTCAACTCAGGACTTCATCTTGCAGATACACTGATGTCAGGTCCACAAGAGACAAGGCCTTGTGAGGATAGGGATTAGTGTGGCTGTTTTGGAAATTTCATCTCCCGGGAAAGATTCAGGCAATGTGAACAAAGTAAAAGAAAAAAGGAAGGAAGGAAGGAAGGAAGGAAGGAAGGAAGGAAGGAAGGAAGGAAGGAAGGAAAGAGGTATGTGTCCCCGTGAGATTATCTACATAGTTCCCAGGTTTGGAGTTAATGGCAATAATTATATTCAATTGTGATTTAAATTATTTTAATTTACTAATGTATATTATATGTGTATTCTGAAGGCAGGTGTCTCCATGTATGCACGTGAAGAGTGTGCCAAAATCTGTGTAGAAACATACGTTTCATTTTGCCCATGTGTGGGTACATGCCACAGAACATATGTGAAGACACTTGTCTCAATGTTAGTATCTGCAGATATACACCACAGCACCTGTGTGGAGGGCAGGGAAATGACTTCTGGAATCTGTTCTCTCTTTCTACAATGAGGCAGCTGAGGATTAAATTCAGGTTGTCATGTCTCCACACACTCAGCCATCTCTATGGTACACCCCTGTTTGATTTCTATTTGGATGGCCATGCTGTCATGGTTGGCAACAGCTGTCTTAGAACACTGCAGACAAAGTAATTGACTGTCAATATTGAGTGCTTGAGGCTTGTCTCTCCCCCTCATCACATCTGTCTGCTCAGGCTGCTGAACCTCTGTCACTCATTGTACCTTCTTCCCCATGACTTCAAACAGAAACCTCAAGTCTTCTCTCAGGTTCCTGCCCTCATTAGAAGACTACAGCCTGCTTCTGAGATTCTCTCTACCCTCACAGTCAGAGAGTGTGTACCCTTACCTGTGAGCAGAAGCCCCTGCCATGAGGTACACCCATTGCAGAGAAGAACAGAGGACACCTCCATCTCCCTTCTCACTGTACAATCCTCCCTTTAGGAGAAGAGCTTCAGTTCCAGCGAGTACTCAGTCTCTGCTGTTCTTCTTTCCTCTGAGCTGAGTTTCCTCTCAGACAGGAACACTTCCCAGAACCCAATGGGCTGTTGGGGGTAGATTATGTGTCCAAGGCACTGCCTTGTCCCCTCCACTCTCAGTACTGCCCTGTATCCCTCTTGACTTCCCTTTATGTTTCTCCTCCAAGGAACACATTGAGCAACAATGCTGATAAGCATCCCCAGACCTCAGAGAACAATGGCTCTTCTGAGGGCTGATATCTGCTGTGTCCTTGCCTTAGGTCTGTTAACACCAGAGGGAGCCTTTATCACAACTGTGTCCTGTGACAAAAATACCTAGCTGAGCACACTGTCTGTCCTGTGCTCTCAATGCTCTATGAAGATGGTATTTATTTAATCCCAAGAGGAAAGTGACAGATGTCTCTGAAGGTGGGAGGGAGACTAGATGTATGATAACTATGAGTGAAGGTCAATTCTTTATCAATAATGTCACCAGTCAAGTTCTGAACAAGGAGAGATGGCCAGGAGCCTTTAATTACTGCTCACCTGGTATTGATTTAATTTTGGTATATATTATCTATCTAGAAAATTGCCCATTTCTTTTACATTTTTCAATTTCGTGGCATACAGGCTTTTGTAGTAAGACCTAATGATTCTCTGAATTTCCTCAGTGTCCACTGTTATATCCCCTTTTTTATTTCTGATTCTGTTAATTTGACTGTTCTCTCTCTGCTTTTTGATTAGTTTGGATAGTGGTTTGTCTATCTTATTGATTTTCTCAAAGAACCAGCTCTTTGTTTCATTGATTCTTTGGATTGTTTTCTGTGTTTCTATTTTGTTGATTTCAACTTCAGTTTAATAATTTCCAGTCTTTCTCTCCTCCTGGGTGAGTCTGCTTCTTTTTTTCTAGGGCTTTCTGGTGTGATGTTAAGTCTCTGATGTGAGCTTTCTCCGTTTTCTTTATGTGGGCACTTAGTGCTATGAACTTTTGCCTTCATAGTGTTACATAGGTTTGGATATGTTGTGTCCTTATTTTCATTGAATTCAAGAAAGACTTTAATTTCTTTCTTTATTTCTTCTGTGACCCAGTGGTGGTTCAGTAGTTGATTGTTTAGTTTCCATGAGTTCGTAGGCTTTCTGGGGGTGCTATCATTGGTAAATTCTAACTTTACTCCATGGTAATACGATAAAACACAGGTGGTTACTCTATTTTTTTTTTGTATCTGTGGATGTTTGCTTTGTGAGTATGTGATCAATTTTCAAGAAAATTCCATGATATGCTGAGAAGAAAGTATATTCTTTCCTGTTTGGGTAAAATGTTCTATAGATGTCTGTTCAGTCTATTTGATTCACTACATCTGTTAGTTCTCTTATTTCTCTGTTAAGTTTCTGTCTGGTTGATCTGTCCATTGGTGGGAGATAGGAGTGCTGAAATATCCTACTATTAGTGTGTGGGCTTTGATGTGTGATTTGGGTTTTAGTAATGTTTCTTTCACATGCTTTTGTATTAGGGGCATAGATATTTAGGATTGAGACCTCATTTTGATGAATTGTTCCTGTTTTGATTATAAAGTGTTCTTCTCCATCTCTTCTCATTGATTTTAGTTTGAAATCAATTTTGTTAGATATTAGAATAGCCACACCCACTTGCTTTTTAGGTCCATTTGATTGGAAAAACTTATCCCAACCCTTTACTCTGAGGTAGTATCTGTCTTTGAGGTTGAGATGTGTGTTTCTTTTAAATAGCAGAATGCTGTATCCTGTTTTCATATCCAATCTCTTAACCTGTGCCTTTTTATAGGTGAAATGAGTCCATTGATATTAAGTGATATTAACGACCAGTGGTTTTTAACTCTGGTTATCTTTTGGTGGTAGTGTTTGTGTGTTTCCCTTCTTTGAGTTGTGTTGTTGGAGGGTTATCATGTCTGTGTTATTGTGGGTGGTGTTAGCTTTCTTTGCTTGAGGTTTTTCTTCTAATGCTTTCTGTAAGGTTGTATTTGTGGATATTGTTTAAATCTGCTTTTGTCATAGAATATCTTGTTTTCTCCATCGATGGTGAAAGGAAGATTTGCTGGGTATACATGTCTGGGCTTGCAGGAAGTAAATTTAAGAACATGATACCTGACAAGCGGTGGTGTAGGTGGGATAAAATGGTAGTTCAATGGGTTATAAATGTTTGTCATTGTTTAGAGTGGTTGGTTACAAGCTGTTATTGGTAATGGTCAGGGAAAAGGCTAAACAAAATAGATTACATTCAGGGTTCTTGTTTTGGAAAGAAAAACAAGCCCACACACATACATAGGTATATATATATAAATATATATACATATATGTGTACATATATGTATATATATTGGGTGACAACATCTTTGGGGGCTCTGGAAAAGAAAATTTTGGGTTAGTTGTCAAGTCCTGGGATAGGTGGCTCTATCACTTGTGTGGAGGAGGGTCATCTGTCTATGTGTTACTTTCATTGGTTAATAAAGAAAACTGCCTTGGCCCTTTTATAGAACAGAAAATTAGGTAGGCCTCATAGACGGAACAGAATGCTGGGAAGAAGGGAAGTGAGGCAGTCACCATGCTTCTCCTCTCTGAGACGGATGCAGATTAAGATCCTTCCTGGTAAGCCACCACCTCATGGTGCTACACAGATTACCAAATATGGGTTAAAGCAAGATATAAGAATTAGCCAATAAGAGGCTGGAACTAATGGGCCAGGCAGTGTTTAATTGAATACAGTTTCCATGTAATTATTTGGGGTAAAGCTAGCCGTTCAGGAGGCAGGTGGCAGGAAGCGGCCCGCAGCTCCTTCTACACACTTGTTGTATATTTTCTGTGTAATGGGCTTGTCTCAAGTCCTAACTAGTCTGTGAGATTGGATCATATGAGCTAGCCATCTCAAAATTGTTCTGAGTAGTTTGTAGTCCAAAGCCAATCTTTAGGTGGTATTTTTCAGTTTAATGGTATTATAGTACTGGACGAATCCTTCTGGGGCCTCATCATTCAAAGGTCACTGTTTGGTATGGTCATAATTCACTGCATAAAACTGATAAAGACTCGCTCTTCCTGTAAGCGGCCAGAGGTGACCTGTGAAGATGGTTTGCTACTCTCTTGACCCAGAAAACCCTACAAAATCATACAAATCGAGAGGATCAAACCTTCGGGTTCACTTTAAGAACACCCGTGAAACGGCCCAGGCCATCAAGGGTATGCATATCCGAAAAGCCACCAAGTATCTGAAAGATGCCACTTTGAAGAAGCAGTGTGTGCCATTCCGACAGTACAATGGTGGAGTCAGTAGGTGCGCCCAGGCCAAACAGTAGGGCTGGACACAGGGTCGGTGGCCAAAAAAGAGTACAGAATGTTTGCTGCACATGCTTAAAAATGCAGAGAGCAATGCTGAACTGAAGGGTTTAGATGTGGACTCTCTGGTCATTGAGCACATCCAGGTGAACAAAGCACCTAAGGTGCGCCGACGAACTTACAGAGCTCATGGCCGGATTAACCCATACATGGGCTCCCCCTGCCACATCGAGATGATCCTCACTGAAAAGGAACAGATTGTTCCAAAGCCAGAAGAGGAGGTTGCACAGAAGAAAAATATATCCCAGAAGAAACTGAAGAAACAAAAACTTATGGCATGGGAATAAATTCAACATGAAATAAATGCAAAAAAAAAAACTGTTAGAGACTCAAACCTGAAATCATGTACAGGAAGGGTAAATGAAGATTTTGCCTAGAATTAATTAGTACTATATATGACCATTAATATCATGACAAAATTTTAAAATACATATATATTAATCTTATAAATTTTGTGATAATGTTTGCCTTAAGAAAAGCTTTAAAGATACAATATAAAACTAAAAGATTATGAGATTAGTGGCAATAAAATAGTACTTAAATATTTGTTTTTCTTCTGTCCCATATCAGGTGGCTCTTCTGACATGAGATAGAGATTCTGGATTTCACTTTAGTAAGCATGCTTGGATTTAGAGAAAAAGAGAGCCACATTTTAACTCCAAAGACAGCTTTTTAAATTTTCTTTATTTATTTATCTATTTTTAAAAAAATCTTTTCTCATTTTACATGCCATTCTAGTTCCCACTCCCTCCCCTCCTCCTGCTCCTCCCACCTTTCCCCCATGGACTCCTCATGAAAGGTAAGGCTTCCCTTGGAGAGTCAACAAAGTCTAGCACATTTCAAAGCCAGCTTTAATCCTGAATTTTACTGCAACTACAAAAACACCATTGGCATTGTATGTCTGTAGAAAACCACAGAAACAAACATTTGGAAAGATTTATGAAATTTTATCCTGTTAGATATGTGATATGCCAATAGGCCAATTTACTCTTTTCTTGAGACCTTTTTTTCTGGATGGTTTGTCATTTTTCTTCAGATCTCTCATTATTCCAGTGGTCTTCATATTACTTAGCTGGATACCTTTATTCTTCTGAAGAGACAGAAACACAATCCTTCACCAACCCTAATTTTGGGGAACATTCACTTTATATCTGATAAAGTGAAAATTGTTTCATAGTTTTCTAGGTAGGTTAAACTACTAACCTAGTTTAGGTAGTAGATTAAATCTAGGTAGGAAGATTAAACATCCATGCTGTTTTATGAAATATCATCTCTTCTAATTATGAGGTATCTCTTGTTCAAGTCAAATATTCATCAATTTTGATAGTATCCATAGCCTTTCTTCTCCTGTGGAAACAAAAGCAAAACCCTTTCCCCAATATGACACATGTCCGGGTTTCCATTCTGAGGCCAGTATATCTGTAAAGTATATTGGCTGATTTAATTCAGAAGTTTTTGCTACTATCTCTCATACACATATCTAAAATTCATAAGTAATGGGAAATTAAAACTTAAACCATGTCATTAATCTATTTTGTTATCTACCAACATGAGATTCCTTCAAATAAGTTCCCTTGTATGATTCTTCACTCATTAACTCCCTCATTCCTATTCATTCGCAGGTGTCTGAGCCATTTCTAGGACTTGGAACATTCAAACACAGCAAGGGCATTCTGCCCTCCCAAAGCCCTAGCTGCAATTGACCAGAATGCAGACAGATAGTCGGGAAGTAAATTCAGGGGTTGAATGGTACCACAGAGGGAAAAAAGAAAATAATGATAAAGGAGGGCTAGAGATATGGTCCAGTGTATATTAGCACATGCTACTCTTCCAGAGGACCTGAGTTGAGTTCTAAGCACCTATGTGAAGAGGCCTCACAAGGTTACCTAACTCCAGCTCCAGAAGACTCCACAATGTCCCTAGGCATCAACTAGCCAAATGGGAATCTTCTTCGGAGTCTCATTATGAAGAACCCTGTTCCAAAAAAAAAATCTCAAGCCGGGCAATGGTGGCGCGCGCCTTTAATCCCAGCACTCGGGAGGCAGAGGCAGGCGGATCTCTGTGAGTTCGAGACCAGCCTGGTCTACAGAGCTAGTGCCAGCACAGGCTCCAAAGTCACAGAGAAACCCTGTCTCGAAAAACCAAAAAAAAAAAAAAAAAAAAAGAACCCTGCTGCTCCAGTGCCGAGGCCCTTAGCCAGCTCTTCTGACGGGCGTACGCGACTTTACGGGAAAATCAGGGAGCCTAAAAAGAGGACCAGAAGACACAGGTTCTCCTTATGGTTCCAGGTCCTTTGGGATTAAGTCTAGCAAATTCTTTCCTGTAGTCAAGTAGTAACAGATGGTGCTAATCTGGACAGCTGTCCTGTCCCAGTGTCAGGGACATGTTTGTATTTGAGACTACCTTATCGCCATGGCAAAATACATTAACAATGTGTGTTATTACTGGAAAGAGATACAGAAAACATAGTGTGTACATCTGTCTCCCAGGTCATGGGTGACAGACAATCTGTATGTGTACAATCACGTATCTAGTGACTGCACCCTCGGAGCCTCCTCATGTGTATATGTAGCAGGATCAGCTGTTTTTCACAGGTGTTATTCTTGGCCATTGAAAGCTTGGGAATACGGCTGTTTTATGAGGTGAAAACAAATGGAGAGTTCAGTTTGACTTTAAAACACTTCTGGATAATTCTATTAAATCCCAGGACTCCGAAGATCATCTACTGACCAAAAAATCCTGTGTTTTCTGGCATGCTGCTATTACTACTCCAGAAAGGTGAAGGGCAGGGATTTGCTTTGAACCTTGCAATTAACCTATGGTTCTGCTCAGGGAGTCACTGGTTTTAAACAAGTTTAACATCTGTCTCTCATAAAACTTCATTGTACTCTTTAGAGAAGCAATGGGGATTGGCCTTAAATCCTGGGTATTAGTAACAATAATATCATATGGAGAAAGTAAGGATCCTAAAATTTTAATCCAGATCTGTCAAACACACTCGCTTCTTCTATTCATAGTTCTAGCAAGTTCTTGTTCATGACACTCTAACAGTCATATCTGCCTCTGAAAACATCCACCTGGGAGTGCTGGAGAGATGCCTCAGTAATTAAGGGCTCTGATTTTCTTGTAGAGAATCCAAGTTCTGTTTTCAGCACACCCATGACATCTCATAACCTATCTGTAATTCCACTTCCAGGATATCCAATGCCCTCTTCTGGCTTCTGTGAGCACTGGGCATACTTGTGGTACACAGATATACATGCAGTAAAAATAACTTTTTATACACATGAAAAGAGAGAAAGAAAGAAAGAAAGAAAGAAAGAAAGAAAGAAAGAAAGAAAGAAAGAAAAGAAAAAAGGAAAAAGGAAGGAAAGAAGGAAGGAAGGAAGGAAGGAAGGAAGGAAGGAAGGAAGGAAGGAAGGAAGGAAGGAAGGAAGGAAACAGCAACCTGCATTTCAGAAAATACCTAGTTATGGCCTTTAACTGTCCAAAACAAAGTATGACAGGCCAAGACAATGGTTCTGTTTCAAGCTCACCTTTAAGCTATTATCTTTCCTCTCCAAGATCATTCTGTGACTCATTCTTTGAATTCGGGCATCCATGCCTCATTTCAGTCACCGTCAAACACCTGACAAGATTGGTACATATTATGATCCAGTCTGCTCATTTATCTGAATGACAGAACTACTTCTGGTTTTATTTGTGATATTTCTGTGCACACATGTCCTGAGGACTGATTTGTAGGTACTTCTCAGGGAAGTTAAATAGGAAATATTATTCTGTTTTATCTGAAGAACTTCTTTAAATATCATTGTCTTGGAGGGCACTGGACCAGGCTCAGCAGTGGATATCAGTACAGCAAGAGGGACACAGCATTCTTTAGTAGAAGGCATGCAGTGTGTCAGAGATATCCAGAAGAGAAATAGATATCTGACTCCAAATCCTAAGTCTGTATCATCAAGTTCTGCATCTCATCTCACACGTAACAAAAACTGTTTCTCCCACACAACACAGGAGAGCCACCATCTCTGAACACTCAACATCGTGCATCTGCCTGTGAGTCTCCTTTGGCCTAGTTCTCTAAGGACTTGGAGTGTGGGTGAAAGTTAGAAAAACCAACACTAGTTGAAAGAGGCCTTTGCAAGGGTCAGAAATACCACAGCAGGCCATCTTCTCTTTGATGTCTACAAAATACTGTTACCTGAGGCCACCATCATAAGCTATGACCAGCATTGAGCTAGAATGCCTTGGGGGACATATCCTTTATAGTGAGGCTCAGGGTGATGAAGAAAGGGGAAATCTCAGACTCAGGCTCAGTGCACACATGAGAGTCCAGTGAAATTCTCTTGTGTGTTGTGCCAGTGATGGATCAAGGACTATGTATGCTATGTGAATACTCTTCTAATAATCTGCACATCAGCTGTGGGTGGTACATGCACAACTAAGGTAATAGAACAGATACTAGAGTGTTCTAAACAACAATATTTTCCCTTTTCTTTGCAGGTATCACTTGTGGCTTTATTAAGTTTGCTCCAGAGAGTTCAGATGATCTGATCATACCCCTCTCAGATAAGTATTTGTATCCAGAGTCAAGCCTCCACCTCTTTTACAATAATGCCACTCAACCACCTGCACAGCACTCTTGACTTATCAGTGGACAGCCCAAAATTTCATGCTAAGAGTTTTTTATCCCCAACATCATTACCAGTACTTGAAAATCCTATATCTCCCTTGTTTAGAATTCAGCCGTTGGCATCAGTAGAACCAAAGTGAAGAAAATTTACAGATCTTGGGAAGTAGATCCCTGAAATGACAACATTGAGCTTTGGGTGAAGCCTTGGTTTTATGATGTGGGATTCCCCCTCTGAATGCTATGAATATGTTTTACTATCATTGGCTAAAAGAAGAAGCTTCTTTGGCCTATTGCAGGGCAGAACATTTCAAGGCAGGAAATCTGAGCAGAGATAGAGGAAGAAAGAAAGTGGAGTCAGGGAGACACCATGTAGCTGTCAAAGGAGAAAAATGCCAGAAACTTACTGGTAGGTCACAAACTCTTGCCAATACACAGATTAATAGAAATGATTTAATTTAAGGTATAAGAATGAATTAGAAATGTGCCTGAGCCATCAGCCAAATGGGGTTATAATCAATGTAGTTTCTGTATGATTCTTTGAAACTGAACGACTGCAGGCAGAACAGAAACTTCCATTTACAGCTTTATGGATACATACAGAAATTAATTCTCAGCCCTTGTATGGTCACAAGCAAATTCCAATCCTCTTATGAGATTCCAGTTATAATTCTTCCTTCCCTCCTGACATCTCTTATTTCTTTTGGCTCACCTTGGTCTGATATTGAAACATCAATTGGGAGGGTTTCTCAAAGGAGGGAGAAATGTCCCAGACTTAGAGACTTTACTTAAGGATAAGTAGATTTTTCCTTCTATCACTAACTCACGCATTCTTTTACCTTCACTTGCTAACACGATCTCTATGACCCAGAAAGAACACTCAGAACTTGGGGTCATGTTCCTTTATCCCAAATGCTTCCAGATCCTGTCTTTCTCAGCTGGCAATTAACTTCTGCTCTGATTCCAATGGAGCCAGAAGAGGCAGGTGATGAATGTGCCTGGGAGGCCTGTTCTGTGTCAGAATAAAACTTAAGTTTTGATGATGCTGTTTCATTAACTCTTCACAAATTCTGTAGAGGAGATCTCAGACTAAAGAGTTGGAAAATGAGTTTAGGGACGGTGGTGGCGCACGCCTTTAATCCCAGCACTCGGGAGGCAGAGGCAGGCGGATCTCTGTGAGTTCGAGGCCAGCCTGGTCTATAAGAGCTAGTTCCAGGACAGGAACCAAAAAAGCTACAGAGAAACCATCTCAAAAATCCAAAAAAAAGAAAAGAAAGAAAATGAGTTTTAAAAAACACACCTAAGGAACAAGCTGGTATATCTATTCTAATATGTAACAAAATAGACTTAAATAAAATTAAACTAAAGATATGGAAAAAGACATTTCATATTCATCAAAGAACAAACCACACAGTCTCAACAAAGAATTACAGATCTGTTTCCTTCAGAAACATATATGTAAAAATAACCAATAAAAACTCACAAACAGAATCCAAATACACATCAAAAGATGATCCTATATGATCTAGTAGGACTAATTCCAGAGAATCTAAAATGGTTCAACATAAGAAAATCTGTCAATGTAACCCACCATATAATGAAACTTAAAGTAGGAAACTCTTTGTGATAATCTCATTTGATGCTGAAAGGCCTATGCAAATATAACAATACTTCATGATAAACGTCTTGGAGAGAATATGGATATAAGGGACATACCTAAGCATAATAAAGGCAGTATATAGCAAACTAATGGCCAACATCAAATTAAATGAAGAGAACCTAAAAGGCTGTCAACTCTCTCTGTATCTTTTTAAGAAAGTACTTGAAGTTTTAGATTGAGCAACAAGACAATTGAAAGATATCAAGGGGATAAACCAGAAAGGAAGAACTCAAAGTATCCTATTGGCAGATGATATTATTGTTTACATAACCAAGCCCAAGATTCTACCAGGGCACCCCTAGAGCTGATAAACACCTACCAGGAAGTGGATGATTACAAAAGTAACTCAAAAATCTGTAGCCCTCCTTCACACAAATGATAATGGGCTAAGAAAAAATCAGGGCTAAAACCCCCTTCACAGTACCCACAAAAAATAGAAAATATCGTAGTGTGCCTCTAACCAAGTATGGTAGTTTGAAATAAAATGGCATCCAAGAGGAGTGATACTCTTAGGAAGTGTGGCCCTGTTGGAAGAAGTGTATCACTGTAGGAGTGGGTATTAAGGTATTTTGTGCTAAATCTTTGCTTTTATGACATACAGACCATTTCCTGTTGCCTAGAATATGTACAACTCTCTGCTACAAGCCCATAGGACTTTATAGTGAAAGTACAGCTTAAAAATCTCTAGACTAACTCATGGAAGGAATCCAATAAGGAAACCCATTTGTAGAGCTTCAGGAATACCTGATTTTGAATACCTGTCACTGTCATTTATGAAATTACCCTTGTTAAGTCATAATGCACCCCCCTTTCCATAGAGGGTTTCATTCCAAAAATCCTCAGCAATGTAATTAATCATTCATTGAGCATAACTTTTTCTGTACTGGTAGCTGGATGAACTTTTCTCGCACTGTAGAGCCTTGGAGTAAAAGTATTCACCCAATCAAAGAAACCTTTGTTCTCATAGTCAAATCTATATAAAATAGTTACCCACAATTATCCTTTATTGCAGGACATCTGACAAGGAGAGGAGTTTTGCAAATAGACCACATGAGAACCTCAAAAAACAGGCACTGAGTAGAAGACAGCATGGCTGCCCTTATTGATAAGCAGGGTTGGGCAGCCCTGAATTCTCTAGCAGCTGACTCAGGAGAATTAACCTATTGACCTTTGTTCTACCCTATAAGCTATTAATATTCTGTACTGATATTCACCTCAGTTTCATTTGACACAAGATATTAATCTAAGAAATTAACTGTTTGTGCCTTTACCCCTAGAAATATAGGGAAAAAGCTTGGATCACTAAGCCAGCCCCAGAAAAAGAAATTCTTTTTCACATGGCAACCAACAGGCACCTTGCCACTTAACCAGGGTCTGGAAAGGGCAGTCTCTGGATTCTACATAGCTGCAGCTTTCACCTTGACCTAGTGCAAAGAAATTCCCTTTAATTCAGCTAGCAAAAATTCCAATGCAAATCAAGCATCATAGCTTTATTCCCATGATTCATGTTGGTTGCCATAGTTACCATAAAGTTGTTTCCTGAGCTGCAGCAGAAGGAAGCAGAAGAACTCAGAAGGTGCAATGGCACTGCCAAGTATTCATCTCTCGTTTTACTGCATTTATTAATTACAAACTTCTAGCTTAACTAGTTACACTTAGGAAACATAGTTAGTAAATGAAATCCCTCATTTTTCCTCTTCTTAGAACTCTTGACTGATTTAAAGCCCCAATCCTTAATTAATTCTCCCAGTAACTACAGGGGAGCTTCAGTCATGCCTCCTCTGAGACATAGTAAGCTAACAGGCACCCACTTTGTCAGATTTATCTGTTTTCCTGGAATGTGAAATCCATGATTGGTATCATTGCTATTGCCTAAATAATTGCTAATCGTGTCTGTACATGTATATAAACTGAAAACCTTGAGGGGAATGGGAACTCTTTATTGAAGAATAAAGAGATACGAGAAGGAAACATGTTTGAGCTGGTTTGCTCAACCTCAGACCCCTTCTAGCCAGTTTTGCTTGGTGTAAGTATCCTGTTCTGAAACCTGAGGGGAGGTAAGACCTTAAGTAATAGTGGAGAGGATGAGTTAACTGGTCCTGCCCTGTAGTCAGATCGATGACTATCTTAAATGTCAGCATAGAATCTTCATCCAGCAACTGATGGAGACATAAACAGAGACCTACTGCAGGAAGCTTGCCTGCTGGCTGGGTAATGAAGCTGATGCAGGTAGGGAATGGCCCTGGGGTTGTGTCCAGCAACCGAGGGCCTATAGAATGGGGTCCCAAGCTGACTAACTGATCACTCACCTCTTGGGCCATTGTGTGTAGTTGCAGCCTGTGCTCCAATGTTTCTCTAAGATCTCAGGGTATTGGTCACACATACATTTCTAATCTTGTTCAAGGTATAATACCTATACAACTCAATTAATAATGTAACACAAATTTCTAGTCCTTGAAACTTATTATTATTCTTTTAAAAGGCGGGTGAGGTGTGTAGACGAACACAGGATAGACGAGACACGCGCAAAAGGAGGAGGCAAGACACGCGGCTCCCACGTGGGTGCACTTTAATGGGGGGGAGAGGGACACGATAAGGGATGGGTGTGTGAGGCACACAAGGGTAAAAAGGGCCAGAGAGCGAGACCTCATAGAAGCTCGCTTTTTAACGGGAAGCGCAAGGTTATCTGGAAGAAACGACCTGCACCTGTGCACGCCCGCGTGCGCAGGTATTCGTAATCCAGGAGGAGTCTGGGAGCTGTAGTTTCCAAAGGAACAACACATTATTACCAACTGTTTAGGATAATAAGGAGATGTGGGTTAGTAGTTAATCACCTAGTATAATCAAAATTGTCACATTAGGTATGTTTTCAAGGTCAAACAAAGATATATTTTAGATAGATATATCATCTTCAGACACTTCAGATATATACAGAATATGGCATTTAAAATGTTTTAATAACCCACTGTTTCATTTTTATGACAATGAGACAAGTCTGCTTCTGGCAGCACCAATTACTTCAGGGAATTTGATTGGCATTGAAGAAACTTGTGACTAGGATAGCAATTTGGGCAAAGAAATTGCTCTTGCCTTGATTACTTAATGGTATAATCAATGAACTGGATTTGTAAGACCCACAGAAAAGTGACTGCTATACTTTCCAAAAGACAAAATGGTCCCTCAGGGTTCGTGATTCACAGAAAAAGAAAACTGCCAGACATTCTGCAGGACACAGAAGAAAACAACGGATGAACTTTGTCAGTACAAGGAAGAACAGAACTTCAAATTTCCTGCTTCTCTGAAAAGTCTCCCAGATATTATGGGTCTATAGACTGAAGATGGATGCCCCAACATTACACAAAACTTTGGGTGACTGTCCAGGCAGCAAGATAGCTCTGCCTTTTCTAGAACTTTGAAAGTTGTTTATAATACATTTCCTGTTTATGTACATAATATTATTTCCTTCTTGGGTCTCTGAGGGATTTGAAGACTAGCTAATTATAGTTATCCTTGTTTACCTGGCACAGAAACCAAGTTATGATAGAAAGTGAATTAGGTACAAGACTTTGGACTCAACAAAATCATATAGATATGGAGTATTTCTCTGAATTTGTCAAGTGCAAATGGACTAGATATTGTTGACATATTTATTTCCTGTATATAATGTATATAGTCATTGTGCTTATTGTATATAGATTTTCTTATATTGGTTATAGCATTCTTTTTTGTTTTAGACAAAAAGGGAAAATGTAGTGGCAGTTCATTCATGTTTTAATAAATAAAGCTTGCCCAAGGATCCACACTGGGTAGCATTACAGACAAGGCAGCAATGACAAAAATCTTTAATCCCAGTAGCAACACTAGCTTGCCATAGAAACCAGGCAGTAGTGCTGCATACTCTTAATCCCAGAACTAGGGAGGATTATAAAATGTGAGAGACAGCTCTTAGGCTCAGTCTTATTCTGAGATTCCTGAGGGCAATATTGCCGTTTAGGACTGAGATAGAGGTAAGAGCCAGTGGCTGGCTACTTTGCTTTTCTAACATTCATGTTGAACCATAGTTTCTGTCTCTGAGATTTTATTAATCATGCTTCAGGGAGGAGAGGAAGGAGGGGAAACTGTGGTCAGGATGCAAAAACAAGCAAACAACAAATAAAAGAGTCTCAACCAAATCAGGTCAGGCTGTATATTTCTGTGAGTGATTGTCCTAATTGATACAGGGGCACAAACCACTGCAACAACATCATTCCTAGGCAGATGGTCCTTGGTTGTAAAAGAAATGAGCTAAGCATGATCCAGAGTGTGAGCCAGTGAATGAGCCAGCAAGCAACATGTTTTCTCCCTTGACTTCCTTTAATGATATAATATAAAACAACTGCAACAGGGAAATGGAATTTTCTCTCTCCTAAAATGCTCTTTTTCTGGGTGTTTTTATCACCCCAAAAGAAAGAACCATAGAACAGTGTATAGGGAAGAAACGACTATTTGAATCAAAGTGATTTGTACTCAAGAGCAAACCCCCTTGGCACCCTCTAGGCAAGAAGGTAAATTTAGACAGAGATGGTAGGATTTAGACAACATTGATTGGCCAGAAAGTGCAGGTGCAGCCCCCTACAAAAGTGTCCTCTACTTTTTTTAACCAGATGGGAATTCTCTGTGTAACACCAAATGTTTTGGAACTTGTTCCATAACCAGGCTAGCTAGAAGAGATTCTCCTGCCTCTGCTTCCTGAGTGATGATGGGATTAAAGGCATTCACCATCCTGCACAACTGTGTCCTGTCCTTCTAACCTCAAAAGAAGTATCCTAGGACTTTTCTTCAAAATACCCTGAGCACAAGGCTCCTCCTGAGAATGCCCCTCCTCTGGATTCACACTACTTACAATGTTAGTCCTGGGCTTACCAGAACAAATCTGAAACCCAGTATAGACCCTTCCTACAGAAGAAGAAATTAGAAGTCCTAAACAGGACAGTGATTGGAGTGATGTTCTGTGCACACTACCTATGCTGAACGTATTAGGGAAGTTCTTATTTGGGTCTTTGCCCATATTTGCTGTAGCTCTAGACATGAAATTACAGTTCTTCCAGTGATCTTCAGGGGATGTTAGAAGGGCATATTCTCAACGCTCTGAGAATTTGTTTCCCTGAGCAGAATGACTTCCATTTCTGTCCCTGCTAACCTTGAACTCCCTCCCTAGATCATTTTCTGACCTTACTGTATCCTTCCTTTGTCTGAGAACACCTTTCTGTATGGGTACCATGAATGTCTCCTCCCTCCTGTCCTCTCTCATAGAGGAAGACTTGATTACAACCAAGGGGTCATCTAGGAAAGAGCAAAGGTGACCCATGAAAATCAGAGAGGACATGTGCAAACCCAACACATAATGGTAAAATGTTGTCCTGAAACATAGAATGAAGGATCCCATAGTCCTTTCAAAGACACACAGGTCACCTCATCCCCAACTTTGAGCACATGAAACTCTTCACACAATGGTTCCTGGGCCTCTCTTCTAGATCATTAATTTGACTGGTGACATTAGTGATAAAGGATTGATCTTCATCCCTAGTCATCACTCAGCCTGCCTCTTTCCAGCCCTTAGAGACGTTTCTGTCAACTACTTGCAAGAATTAAGTAAATACCATCTTCTCAGAGCATTGAGAACACAGGGTAGGCTGGGTGCTCAGCTTGGTCTCTGTATCATATGGACACATAGACAAGATGGAGGCTCGCTGTTTGGTGCTGACTGATGTGGGAGTGATTTCTTATTAATAAAGAAACTGCCTTAGCCCATTTGATAGGCCAACCCTTAGGTGGGTGGAGTAAACAGAACAGAATTCTAGGAGAAAGAAGCTGAATCAGGGAGTCGCCATGGTTCTCCCACTCCAGACAGACGCAGGTTAAGATCCTCCCTGGTAAGCCAGCTCGTGGTGCTACACAGAATATTAGAAATGGGTTAGATTAATATGTAAGAGCTAGCCAATAAGAGGCTGGAACTAGCCGGGCCAGGCAGTGTTTAAAAGAATACAGTTTCTGTGTAATTATTTCGGGGCATAAGCTAGCCATGTGAGCGGCCGGGTGCTGGGGACGCAACACTGCTGCTCCTATTTCAGCAGCTGACAGACCCAAGGCAAGGACACAGCAGGTGTCAGCCCTAGGATGATTCATTGTTCTCTGATGACATTGGGATGCTTATCAGCCTTGTTGCTCAATATGTTGCTTGGAGAAGAAGCATAAAGGGAAGTTGAGTGAGATGCAGGGCAACACTGAGAGTGGACGGGATTGAGATTGATTTGGACTCAAACCCCACCACTCACAGCCCATTGGATCCTGTCACAGTGCTCCTGTCTGAGAAGAATCTCAAAGCAGAAGGAGGAAGAACAGCACAGCCTGAGTTCTGTGCTGGAGCTGAGATTCTTCTCCTCGGAGGGAGAACGAGTGAGAAGACTGATGGAGTTCTCTGTGCTTCTCTGCAAGAGGTGTACCCTCTGGGAGCGGCTTCTGCTCACAGGTAATGGTACCTACTCTCTGACTCTGTTGGAAGGGGAACTAGGAAGCAGGCTGGAGTCTCCTAAAGAGAACAAGTTGAGAGGAGACTCAAGGTTTCTATGAGCACTCGCGGAGCAGAAGGTACAGTGAGGGACAGAGGCTCAGCAGCCTGAATGAAGCTCTCAGAAGATAGGAGGGGATGATGGTAAGACAAAAGCCTCAAGCACTTCGTATTCACAGTGAATTTCATTGGCTGTAATGTTCTGAAGACAGATGTTCCCAATTGCGACAGTATGGCCCTGCAAAAAGAAATCAAGCAGGGGAGGCTAGTGAAATGTTTCAGTGTGTGAAGATATGGTAACCTGAAACTAATCCTCTGTTCCCACACAGTAGACAGCGAGAACAGATTCCTGCAGGCTCTACTTTTCCATCCAAATAGGAGCTCTGGTGAGAACTCACCTATATACACCCTGGAACATGTGGCCTCACACAAATTTGTGGGAAACATCTTTAGATCTACACAAGAAGACAGCAGCCTGCACAAATGCACACATATATTTAAATTAGTAAATCTAAAATCACTTATTTCACATTGAAATATAAGTACTGACAAAAGTTCATAATATAGAAACTATATTGAGAAATCCATGGAGGCACATTCCTCTTTCCTTCCTTCCATTTTTTATTTATTTGTGTCTGAATCTTTTTTAGGAACTGAACCTTCCAAAAATTCAGAATAATATTGTCTTTATAAGTCCCTGGTTCTGAACTGGCAGTTCTGCTTCAGCCCTTAATCCCATCACTCGGGAGGCAGAAGCAAGTGATCTCTGTGAGTTCAAAGCCAGCCTGGTCTATATAGCAAGATCCAGGACAGGCAAAGCTACACAGATAAAACCTATCCCATAAAACAAAAAGAAAAATAAAAAAGTCCTGGTTCTCAAACCTGATGTCAGCATATCCAATGGGAAACCCTGGGTTGACTAGAATCACAAAGGAATCAGAGAAAAAATAAGAAAGTGTGGAGTCTCCAGATGAGGAGTTCAGAGAGGCATTGCTCCTCACAACAAATACTCTATGGCATGTAGGGGGGGGGGGAGGCTTGGACTTCCCACAGGTCAGGGTTCCCTGCCTTCGCTTAAGGAAGAGAAAGGAGGAGGGTTAAGTGGGGGAGCAGGAAGGAAATAGAAGGAGAGGAGGAGGTGTAAATTTTTGAATGGAAAAAATATACGCTACGTTAAGAGGGATGACGGACACTGAGGGGGAACTAGGAAGACACCTGAGCAGAGAATTCCTGAAAGAGTTAATGGCACACTGAGATACAATGAATCAATGGAAGTCATGTTGTTCCTGTCTACTAAATAGGGTGGGCACAGTCCCACTTACTCACCAAACAGAGAGATGATCATACCTCTTTAATATTGGTGCTTTTTCTCAATTCCCTTCTAGCCTCCATTTTAACCTCCTGGCACCTGTCTTCCACTGCCAATGTGACCATTGAATTACTGCCAGCTCCAGTGGCCGAAGGAGATAACGTCCTTTTCCAAGTCCACAATCTGCCAGATGAAATAAAAGCTGTAGCCTGGTTCAAAGGGCTGGGAAATAAGAAACAACAAATTGCTCTGTATGTACTGGACAAAAATTTAAGTAAGCCAGGTCCTATGCACAGCGGGAGAGAGACAATATATCACAATGGATCCCTGCTTCTTGAAAAGGTCACCCAGAAGGATGCAGGATTCTATACCCTACGAACCTATGATAGAGGTGGAAAATTTGTATCAACAATAACCATGTACCTCTACGTGCAAGGTAAGTTATTCATTGAGAATTCTGGGAGCTACGTGAGGTTCATTTCACTGGACACATACAAGAGAGTGGTCTCTGCTTACCTTCCTTCCCTGTGCATTGTATCCCCATGGTGGGGTTTGAACACTTAATGTGGGACACAAATGGTGGAATATAATGACAAGAGATCAGGATCTTTCATTTGACCTCACTTTGACACAGGTGGATGTATGGTAGGTAACTCAGCCAAAGATACAGCCTCTGTCTAGAGTCTAGGGATTCTCATAGGTTTGTTTCTTTGAGAAAGACTTTGAGGGAATTAGCATTGTACCTGGTGGAGGAAAACATAGAATCCTCAGAAATGTGAGCACCAGGACGCTCTGGCTCAAGACCTGTGTCCAAGACTCAAGTCCAGGTGTCCATGAGGAGCATTTTCGAGGTGTAGGATTTTGGCTTTTAGATGGCAGGGAAAAGTGCTCCGTGGTAGTCGATGTCTTGTGAAGTGGGGGATTAGAGAGTGCATTGTCCTGAGGGCCTTGGCTGGGTTTCATCCCTTGGCCATCTTCTTCAGAGAGTCAGTAGGGAAACATAGCTCAACAGGTGTCTAGGCCATTAGCTAACTGTCCTGTTGGGCATGTGAGATTTCACATGAAAGTTGTGGTCCCCAAGGAGAGGGACTCAGGACACAGATTCTTCTTA
>NW_026068342.1:141402-158857 GCF_014885135.2 Alexandromys fortis
AAACTGCCTAGGCTCCCACGAAACCAATAGGTACAGTAGGATCAAAAACCCATTGCCATTGTTCTTGAGGTCTCAGTAGTCCTCATTATCCACTATGTTCAGCGAGACCGGTTTTAACCCAGGCTTTTTCAGACCCAGGCCAGCTGGCCTTGGTGAGTTCCCGATAGAACATCCCCCTTGTCTCAGTGTATGGGTGCACCCCTCGTGGTCCTGAGTTCCTTGCTTGTGCTCTCTCTCCTTCTGCTCCTGAATTGGACCTTGAGATTTCAGTCCGGTGTTCCATTGTGGGTCTCTGTCTCTGTCTCCTTTCATCGCCTGATGAAGGTTAATATTCAGGAGGAAGCCTATATGATTTTCTTTGGGTTCTCCTTCTTATTTAGAGGAGCTCATTTCTGGAAGAGACTCAGCTGAGAAGGGGGAAGAACAGCAGAGCTTGGGAGCTGTGGTGGAGCAGAGTTCCTAAAGAAGACAGATCAGATGACTTAGACAATGGAGGTCCTCTCTGTACTCCTCTGAAAAAGGTCACCACATGCCAGGGCTTCTTCTCACAGATGAGACCAGTGTGTGCGAGGAGGGACTGACATACTGTGGAGTCTCCTGAATGGCACAAGGACATGAGAGGAGCCTCAGTGTTTGTAGGGCAGAAGACACAGAGTGGGGGAGAGGCTGAGCATTAAGATATCCTCATCGAATATTAAACAGTAAGAGTGGGGGAGACATTATTCTTCTATCAGGTTCATATTCATGACCACAATATTCTGAGTACTGATGCTCTCAGCTTGATAGTATGAATAAAAATTCAAGCTGGTGTGGATCGCTAACATGATCCAACATATACAGGCATTTGCTTCATTGTCTGACAAACTCAGACAAATGAACAGAAGAAAGCCAAGACGACTTGTGCTTCTTATTATGATGTCCCAGTTTGAGTGAACTTGAAGTTACAAAAAAAAAAGTTGGAAAATGAATTCAGAATTCAGTTGTTGGCTAGAGGCCCAAGAGGAACAGAGCAGCAATAAAGGCAGAGAGTGAAGACACCAGGCCTATAGGAGAAGAGGTTGGGCATGCATCGCACTAACACTATAAGTCTGAGCAGTCAGCTGGGTAAGAAAGAGAGAAACTCACCTAGAAACATAGGCTCAGCAAGGGACACAGCTTCACAGGACAGAAGGCCATAGCATAGTCAAATACAAAACATCCAGTTTCGACGGATCTCTCTCTTCCTTCTAGCTTTCGTTTGGAAGTGCGGACGCCTTGCTACCTTTGGCCAGCCCACTATTGAATCAGTGCCACGATGCGTTGCTGAAGGGGGAAATGTTGTTCTACTCGTTCACAATCCACCAGAGAATATTTTAGGCTTTGTCTGGTTCAAGGGAAGGGCTAAATTCAAGAATATTGTGGCCACCCGGTTAATACAAGATATGAAAGCAACTGTGTGGGGGCCTGCATACAGTGGCAGAGAGACATTGCACAGTGATGGATCCCTGCTGCTTAATCGTGTCACTCAGAAAGACTCTGGATTGTACACGCTACGAATCCTGAGAACAGATGCGAGAAGTGAATACACAGAAGTGCAACTCCAGGTGGACAGTAAGTGATTCCCTGTAATTGTTCGAGGCTTAACTGGGGCTTAGACACACACGACTGCCATGGCTGGCCTAGCATCTCTTCTGGGTCCCCATGTTGAGGTTTGAGCACTTAGCGAAGGACACACTGGTAGAGCCAAATGGCCATAGATTAGCTTTCGTCCTCTGACTCCACCTGCATCAAGGAAGACCTTGATGGGAAGAAACTCAGCCTAAGTAGTCAGCGTCAGCCCACTCTCTTGGAGCTCTGGACTAGGGAGCCTTGAGTACTGTCATCTTTCCAACACTGGAGTGAAGTCACCCAGGAGAACATTTTTCTATTGTTCTTTTCTTAATTATTTCAAAACTGATAGGGAACAATGGTGTTAGAATCCCATGTCAAACTATGGTATTTATTAGCTTACAACTGAGATTGTCATAACTAAAATCCAGGACCTGGTACAGAGACCACGGCAGAGTGCTGTCTATTGGCTTGCTCTTCTTGCTTGCTCAATCAGCTCTCTTATGTCACCCAGGAGTCCCAGCCCAGGGCTTAAACTGACTGAATTGGTCTAAATTCTTACATCAGCCACAGTTTAAAAACTGTACTAAAGTTATGCCCAAAAGCCAATTTGGTGGTGGCATTTTAAACTGAGTTCTTTTCTTGAAAAATGACTGTAGCTGGTGTCAAGCTGATATAAAAACAATCAGCCTAGTGGCCAAGCCTTTAATGAATGGAGCCTGCCTTGAAGATCAGACTGCTGCAAGCCCCCATATAGTCCCAGACCTAAGGGCTGTATGGCACAACAGGAATTGCTTCTATAAGGTGAAGTCAGGGGTTGAGTGTTGCTTCAAAGAAACAGAAGAAAACACCTAGAAAGTGAAAGTTCCAGGCCTGTTGAGTTCAGGGGAGGCATCATCTTAAATGTCAGTGTTCGTGAGTCTGTACAGTATCTGCCTAAGGGCAGTGAGGGAGCAGCCATGTAGACACCCAAAGAGACTGTTCCACAGAGGACATGACACATTCAAGGGCACTGTTGGAAAGAAGGAGGTCATGTTTCAGCCCTTTTTTAAGAGGAAGAGAAACACACATACCTGGAACCCTAGGGTAAGTGATGAATCCATCTGCTCAGGATGGAGTTCACCATCTTTTCACGAAGCACAATGATCCCCATATGATGGCTTTTTTTTCTCTTTTCTCTCCCAGCTCCCCATTCTCAGTTCTGCAACCCTTTCGCTTCTTCCCAACTCATGATCCAACCAGTGCCTCGTGATGCAGCTGAAGGGAAAGACGTAGTTCTCCAAGTTTATAATCTTCCAGAAGATTTGAAAGCCTTTTCCTGGCACAGAGCAACGTATAGAGCTCCAACCCTTAATATTGTAAAATACAACAGAGCCACAAATTCCATCTCCTGGGGGCCTGAACACAGAATCAGAAAAACCTTATACAGTAATGGATCTCTGATACTCCGGGATCTCACTGAAAAAGATGCAGGAATCTACACACTAATAGTTTTGGACAAAAATTTCAAAATTGAAAGACTATACGGGGAATTTTTTATAAAGAGTAAGTGACTCTCTATGGTCTCCAAAAGCTTAAAGTGTCTGATCCCACTTCATACACTAGCACTAACCTGTCAGGATTGGGCTGTTACTGCACTCTCCTGCATTGCATTGTGTCCCCATGACACACACACTGGGGATTGGGTCTCTACTGCAGGACACACACACGGGGTAGACAAACTGTAATAGATCAGAACCCCACACTTGCCTTTCCATACAGAAAGGAGGAACTGTGCTGTGTAAACTCAGCCCCAGGATGTCAACTGCAGCTCTCACCATACACATGTCCTCAGAAAGAAGGGGCCAGGCAGTTCCTGAATAGTTAAACCATGGGGTCCTCACAGAGGCTGTCAGCCTGGACTCCAAAGCTTTGCCTCTGGCTGAACAGTAGGTGACAGTGGAAAGTTTATGTCACTGTTTTGGTTAGATTTTCTGTTACAACCAACAAGGAACAAGGCTTTACTTACTCTCCCATAGAGTTTAGAATCAGCTGTTTACTTCCATGAGAGCTGCAGTTGGGTAGGTCACCTGTGCAACTCCTTCTGAGGCTCAGTGGTCAGATGTCTGGGCCATAAGCCTATTTCTCTGATTGGCTTATGAGACTTCACAGGAAGGTCAAGACACAAAGGGAAGAAACAGAGGAGGCAGCTGCTCCAGATCACTCACCCTGAGGGGTCCAACCTAGGGAAACCTCTTCTGCAAGTAAACAGTAGCAGATGCTGCTAATGTGAACAGCTCCCCCAACCCAAATTCAGATCATTGCTCAGAACTAAGTTCAACTCATGAACACAGAAATGACCAGGCACTATGTGTGCTATTACAGGGAAACTGAGATACAGAAAACAGTGCCTAAATCTGGGTAAAACAGTTCCTGAGTGGCAAATCCAAACCACACGTTATGTCTATAGTCACAACTCCAAATTCTCCCCGCTGGATGTTTTAGAAAACGTGAACTAAAGAGGGTCTGGTTTACTCTGTGGACTACTGTCATTTGGTATTCTCCTCTGTTTCTTCACAGAGAATGTGACACAGCCCATTGTGCAAATCACTGACACCACAGTCTCTGGAGGTACATCTGTGATCTTCACCTGCATTTCACCTGACCCTGATGTCTCCATCCGTTGGATCTTCAATGAGAAGAATCTTCAGCTCACAGAGAGGATGAATTTGTCTCCTACAAAGTGTGGACTCAAAATAGACCCTGTCAGGAGTGAGGATGCTGGAGAATACAAGTGTGAGGTCTCCAACCAAGTCAGTTCAAAGACCAGTCCCCCAGTTTCCTGGGGTCATCATAAGTGAGTGACCGCTGCTCTCATCCCACACCAGAGTATAGATATTTCTTTATCAATGGGGTACAAAATGGAGACACACTATGTGTTGAAAATGATTAGTTACTATTCAGATGCAGCCAGTATGGTGCCTCATACCTATAATACTGGGATACACATGAGTATAAGGAAAGGCCAGGAATGAAAGTGATGTTGTCTTAAAGGAAAATAAAGACAGCAATATGATAAACAAAAATCCAAAGACTTTAAGAACTTTTGTTATGGATCAAATATATTGTGAATCCTCAGAACTCATAGGAACTAATTTCAGGAGCCCTCAAACTTTGGATGCTTGGAGTCTGTTTAGAAAAATGGTGCATTGTTTTCATTGAGAAAAACACCCTTTTGTATGCTCACATACATTTTCTCTTTAACTCACCTAAATCCAATGCTGCCTGCACACCATTTATCCATGTGAAGTGAGAAAGAGTGAAGACAGGAGAATGGACTGTCTATGATTTACTGTGGACATCGCTGGTTACTAAATGCACAGATGTAGCATCCTTCACCTAAGGGCAGATCACACACTTTTCACCCTGAAAGTGGCATTCACAGTGGGACCTTGCACCTGAGTCTTCTTTCTTGTTGATATGTATTTCTTTCCTTTTATAGTCTCTCAGATTACATCACCAACACAGTTCCCTTCTCTCCACCTCTCCCTAGACCTCATTTCACCTCTACCTCGGAGCCACTCATCTTTGCCTTTAAATAATGAACAGGCCTCCAGGGATATCCACAGAACATTGAATAGCAAGTTATATTAAACTTGCCACCATCCCTCATATCAGAGCTGGGAATGTCAATCCTGTAGGAAGAAAGGGGTCCAAGCGCATGCAAAAGAGTCAATGGTGTCTTCCTATTCTACCTTTAAGAGTTCCAGAAGAATAGCCATCTGCATTACCATAACTTACATGCTAAGGTCATAGCTCAAATCATGTAAGGTCAAAGATTATCACCTCGGTCTCTGTGATTCTTTATAAGCCTTGCTCAATTGTTTTTGTGTTCCATGTGTTCATGCTGTCCTTGACTCATATGATTCTGTCAATCCTTTCTTCCCCTGTTCTATGGGATTCCCCAGGTGCTCCCAAGTATTTGGCAGTAAGTCTATGCATTTGTTCCCATATGTTGCTGGATGATGCCTCACTGATGAATTTTAGGCTGAACACTGATCTAGTAGTATAACATAATTTCATTAGTAATCATTTCATTGAAATGTTTTTCCAGTCATGTTTGATTCTACCCTGAATTTCTTGTCTGTTCAGCCTCTGGTTTCTGGCCATCCAAGGCAGTATCAAGTCAGGACTTGATCTCAAACCATAAACATTAATTTGGACCAGCTATTTGTATACTAATCCCACAAAATCTGTTCCCCCATTGCCCCAGTACATGTTTCAGGAAGAATAGATTGTAGGTCAACTATTTCATGGCTGGATTGTTGCCCCAGTTTCACTGCTACAGGTTTTCTGTAGTTGTTGAAGATTGCTGGTTCAGGTTAACTATGCCTCACTACTAGGATTCTTAGGGTCACTCTTGTAGATTCCAGAGAGATCTGGCTGTAGTACACTTCCAAATCACTCCAAAAATGCCCCCACCATTCCACTTCTGTGGGGTTTTTATGCGTGATTTAAGCTTTAGTAATGTTTCTTTTACAAATGTGCATACCCTTGTATCTGGGACATAGATGTTTAGAATTGAGACTTCATCTTAATGGATGTTTTCTTCGTGGACTCATATAAAATGTGCTTCTTCATCTCTTTTGATTAATTTTAGTTTGAAGTCTATTTTGGTATCTATTAGAATAGCTACACCAGCTTATTTCTAATGTCCATTTGATTGGAAATTCTTTTCCTAACCTTCTGGTACCCTCTGCCTACTGCTGAACTTACTATACAATCACTGTTGCACACACAACTAAAGGTGAGAATATTCTATTAGTTCTTTTTTCTTTTAGTTTTTCAAGACACAGTTTCTTTGTGCAGCCTTGTGATGTGGTAAGGCCTTCTGTATATGCGTTGATTTTATTGGTTAAGAAAGAAGCTGTTTTCAGCCAATGGTTTAAGAGAATATAGCCAGGCTGGAAAAGATATAGAGAGAAAGTAGGCAGAGTCAGAGAGACACCACATAGCCACCAGAGTGAAAAGATGCAAGTTGCCAGTTGGAACCTTGCCTGTAGGCCACAAGCCACGTAGTACAATATAAAATAATAAGAATTGGTTAATTCTAGATGTAACAGCTAGCTAGCAATATTCTTAAGTGATTGGCCAAGCAGTGATTTAAACAATATAGTTTCTGAGTGATTATTTTGGGAGTCTGGGCAGCCATCTACAACGGCCTTGGCTGTACTGGGCATCGCTCTATTGAAGAGGCAGGCCTCAAACTCATAAAGATTCACATGCCTCTGCCTCCTGAATGCTTGGATTAAAGGCATGGATTGACACCACTGTTCACTGTTACATTTGTTATTAATGTGACAGGGAATAACAGTAGAAGTAAAAAAGAAAAAAGCTTTTTAAATTTTATCATTTTTATTGATTTTTACTGCGCTCTACATTTTTCTCTGTTCCCCTCCCTGTATCTCCATATCCCCTACAACCCTCACCCAAGGTCCCCATGCTCCTAATTTACTCAGGAGATCTTGTCTTTTTCTACTTCCCATGTAGATTAGATCTATGTAAGTCTCTCTTAGTGTCCACATTGTTGTCTACATTCTCTGGGATTGTGGTTTGTAGGATGGTTTTCTTTGCTTTAGGTTTAAAAAGTACCTATGAGTGAGTACATGTGATAATTATTTTTCTCTGTCTGGGTTACCTCACTCAAAATAATGTTTTTTAAACCATCTATTTTGCTTCACAATTCAAGGGGTCATTATTTTTCCTGCTGTGTAGTACTCCATTATGTAAATATACCACATTTTCCTTATCCATTCTTCGGCCGGGGGGCATTTAGGTTGTTTCCAGGTTCTGTCTATGACAAACAATGGTGTAGGAGGTCCTTCTGTTTATGTGTTGCTTTCATTGGTTAAATAAAGAAACTGCCTTGGCCTTTTGATAGGACAGAACATAGGTAGGCGGAGTAGACAAAACTAAATGCTAAAAAAATGAACAGAGTGGCAGATGCCATGGTTCTTCTGCCTGAGATGGACTCTGGTTAGAATCTTGCCAGTAAGCCACAGTCGTGTGGTAATACACATTAATGGAGATGAGTTAAACTAATATATAAGAGTTAGCCAATAAAAAAATTAGAGCTAATGGGCCAGGCTGTATTTAAATAAATACAGTTTTGTGTAAATATTTCAGTCATAAGCTAGCGGGGCAGCTGGGACAGAACAAAGGGACCCTTTCTCCCAACAAAACAATGCTGTTATGAACATAGTTGAGCACATGTCCTTGTGGCACAATTTAGCATCCTTTCAATATATACCCAAAAGTGGTATTGCTGGGTCTTGAGGGAGGTTTTTTGTAATTTTCTGAGAAATTGCCACAGTGACAAATTGGTCACCAAAAGAACACATAATCTAATAAAAATAAAATGGAGTACAGACCTAAACAGAGAACTCTCAACAGAGGAATCTAAATGGTTGAAAGACACTTAAGGAAAATGTGCAACATCCTTAGTCATCAGAGAAATGCAAATCAAAACAACTCTGAGATTCCATCTTATACCTGTAAGAATGACTAACATCAAAAACACTGATGACAACTTATGCTGGAGCTGGAAATTTTATTATTTTAAAGGAACTTTTACTGGGTAACTGTGGTTGATAGGCATATACCCTCAGAGCTATAATAGCTATCCACGAAAGCTTCCTGTTGTATGGACACAGTGGCAGAGAGACAATGTGTACCAATGAATCTTTGCTGTTTTAAACAACATCCAGATGGATACATGATTTTTAAAATGTTTTATGTCATTTTATTTTATTTCTTACCCACATTAGGGTTTGAACAGTCAGTTCAGAACACACCCAGTTGACACAAACTGCATTGTTTAAATCTTTGAACTGATTCCACCTTGTTGAGAGTAGGATGTGGGGGGGGGTAACTCATCCAAAGGATAAAAAAGCCCAGACTGTGTGGATCTCAGCATAAATGCATCCCTAAGAAAATCTTGCGATTCAAGAAGGGTCAGGCAGATGGAACTGTAGAATTTTACTAGAGTGGGATTGATGACCGAAAAGTCCTGTCTCCATGTCACTCTTACAGAATCCCACCTCCAGGTGAGCTTGGAGAGTGTGAACATGCTTGGAATCTGACCTGCTAGAGCTAACAGAGAAGAATAATTTAGCAGTTGTCTAAATCTTCTACCTCATGGAACCAGCCGGTGTTGCCATGAGAGCCACATTTAGGCAAGGTCATGTGGGCAAGTCCTTCTGAGTCTCAGCCTAGTGAACACAGCTGCACAGATGCCCAAACCCTTAGCTAACTGTTCTGATGGGCTTCTGAGACTTCACAGGAATGTCATGATCTGCAAAGGGAGGAATGGACAGCACAAGTTCTCCTCATGACTGCATGTCCTTAGGGACTAAGTCTACTGAACTCTCTCCTATAGGTAAGTAGTAACAGATATGGCTGATATGAACAGCTGTCCTGTCCCAATGTCGGGGCCTTATTTGCACTTAGATATTGCTATGGCAACACTCATTTACCACATGTGATGTCACTGGAATACTGAGACAGAAAGCACAGTGACCAAATTAGGCTCACACAGATCATGGCTAGCAAATGTGAAGCACAAGCTATCTGTCTACAGCTACATATCCAGTGTCTCCACCCCGAAGGCCTTCTCAGATGTCTGTGAAAGGGACTGAGCTGATCTTCAGAAATATTAAACTTGATCATCAATAGGGAGTGGGGATTATGGTCTAGGAAATGAAAGCAAATAGACAGTCATATTTTACTCTAGAATTAATCTGCCTGCCTTTGGAGAATTTCTGCAGAATTTCCAGGCCCCCAAGCAAACATACCAGACAGGAAATCATGTGTTTTCTTATGCATCATAATGACTACTACTGGAAGGTTAAACACATGTCTTTATTTGTTCCTTCAAGTAGATACTGTATCTAGCATAGGGACTTTCTGTTGAAGAAGTCTCATATTTAAAACTACTTTAGCATCTGCCTCTCATCTTACCCTATTGTGCTCTTTGTAGAAATAACCCTTGCAGTGACTGGCTTTAGACCACAGGTTTTAGTAACAATGGTCTCATATGGAATAAGTAAGCATCCCAAATTTGTAGTCAAAATCTGCCAAACAAAACTGTCCCTTTCAGCTAGGGTTCCAGCCAGTTCTAGCTCTCTACCTTCTACCAGTCAGATCTGCCTCTGAAAACATCCACCTGGAATGGCTGGAGTTATGTCTCAGTGGTTAAAAGCAATGATTGCCATCATAGAGGAGCAAAGTACAGCTCCTAGCACATGGAAGCTCATAAACATATATAACTCCACTTCTAGCATCTGTAAGCACCAGGCATGCTTGTGATTGCAGATATACATAAAGCAAAAATATAATACACATAAAAATGTTTTTAATAAATTTGTAAACTTATTTTACACACCAACCACAGTTTCTCCTCCCTACTCTACTCCTATTCCCTCCCTCCACCCCTGTCTACCCCCATGTACTCTACTTTCATCTCCATTAAGAAAGGGTAAGACCTCCTATGGGAATCTACAAAGCAAGGCATATCAAGATGAGGCAGGACCAAGCTCCTCCCTCCTACATCAAGGCAGAGTGTGACATCCCACCATAGGAAATATTCCAACATGCCAGCCCATGCACCAGGGATAGGTCCTGGTGTGACATATAGGGGCCCCACAACAGAACCAAATACACAGCTGTCATTCATACACATAAGGTCTCAGTCTGTCCTATGCAGGCCCCTTAGCTGTTGGTCTAGACCATAAGCTGCCATGAGCTCAGGTCAGCTGTCTCTCTGGGTTTTCCCAACATGATCTTGACTCCCTTTGACAATATAATCCCTTATCCCATTCTTCAATTGGACTCACAGAACTCAGTCCAGGGCTTGCCTGTGGATCTCTGCTTATGCTTCTGTAAGTTACTGTATGAAGTCTCTATGATGACAATTAGGGTAGGTACCAATCTGATTATAGAAGTTCAGTTCAGGTACTCCCTCCACTATTGTTAGGAGCCTTTACTGAGATCATCCTTGAATCCTGGGAGGTTCTATGGTACCAGGTTTCTCCCTAACACCATAATGGTCCCCTCTATCAAGATATCACTTTCAGGGCTGGAGAGATGGCTCAGAGGTTAAGAGCATTGCCTCCTCTTCCAAAGGTCCTGAGTTCAATTCCCAGCAACCACATGGTGGCTCACAACCATCTGTAATGGGGTCTGGTGCCCTCTTCTGGCCTGCCGGCATACACACAGAATATTGTATACATAATAAATAAATATTTAAAAAAAAAAAGATATCACTTTCATTGCTCTCTTTCGTCCTCCTTCCCCCAAATTGACCATAATGATCCTTCATGTTCACAATCCTCATCTCCTCCTCTCTATTGCCTCTGCCCAGTTTACCCAGAAAATCTCATGTATCTCCCCTCCCAGGGCAATAAATGTGTCCCTTTTATGGTCCTTGCTGATATCTAGTTTCTCTGAGGCTGGGAATTATAGCTTAGTTATCCTTTGCTTTGAATCTAATATCCACTTATGATTGGGTACATACTGTTCTTGTCTTTCTGGACCTCACTCGGGATTTTTTTTTCTTTCAGCTCCATCCATTTATCTTCAAAGTTCATGTCATTGTTATTTATCACTGAGTAATGCTCCATTGTGTAAATGTACCACATTCACCACAATGTAGGGGTGGGTGTGGGGTGGGAGAAGGAAAGAGGGGGAGAGAGAAGGGAGAAAGCAAGACTGGAGAGAGCTTGGGGGAGTGGGAGGGTGGAGATGGAGGAAGGGCAGATATAGGAGCAGGAAAGAAAATATCTACATTAAGGGAGCCATTTTAGGGTTGGCAAGAGACTTGGCTCTAGAGGGGATCCCAGATGTCCACAGGGATGTCCCCAGCTAGGTCCTTAGACAGCATAGGAGAGGGTGCCTGAACTGGTTTTGCCCCACTATCACACTGATCTCAAATATCACCATAGAATCTTCATCCGGTGACAAAGCGAGATAGAGACAGAGACTCTCATCAGAGCAACAGACTGAGCTCCCAAGGTCCAATTGAAGAGCAGAAGAAGGGAGAAGATGAGCAAGGAAGTCTGGACCGAGAGGGGTTGGTCAACCCACCGACACAGTGTGCCTGATCTAATGGGAGCTCACCAAATCCAGCTGGACCAGGACTGAATGAGCAAGCAATCAAAAAGAACTCTCTGAATGTGGCTGACAATGGGGGCTGGCTGAGAAGCCACTGATAAATGCACTGGGACTTCTTTCTACTGCATGTAGTGGCTTTGGGACCCCAGTCTATTTGGATGCAAAGCTTCCTAGACCTGGCTGTAGGGGGGAGGGCCTTGGACTTCCCACAGGGCAGGGTTCCCTGCCCTCTCTTAAGGAGGGAGGAGGAGAAAGGAGGGTGAGTTGGGGAGCTGGAGGGGAATGGGAGGAGGGGAGGGAGTGTAAAGTTTTTAATGGAAAAATAAATTTTAAAAAAATTGCACTCGTACCACCAGTGAAGGAGTGTTCCCCTTACTCCAAATCTTCTCCAACATGAGCTGTCGTTAGCGTTTTTTACCTTAGCCATTCTGGCAGGTGTAAGAGCCTATCTCAGAGTCATTTTGATTTGTATTTCTCTGATAGCTAAAGATATTGGATAACTCTTTAAGTGTATCTCACTCGTTTCAGATTCTTCTGTTGAGAATTCTTTTTAAATCTGTACAACATTATTAATTGGATAATTTGGTAGTTTGATGTCTACCTTCTTGAGATCTTTAAATATTTTAGAGATCAGTCCTCTGTAAAATGTGGATTTGGTAATGATATACCATTATGTATAATGCTGTTTTCCCATATTAACAGCCTTAAAGAAGGTGTTCAGTTTCAAACAGTCCCATTTATTGATTTTTGATCTCAGTGTCTCTGCTACTGGTGTTATATTCATTATGTAGTTTCGTTTTCCAATGCCTGCAAGACTAATTCACATTTTCTCTTCTGTCAGATTCAATTTATCTGAATTTATGTTGAGGTCTTTGATCCATGTGAATTTGTATTTTCTACAGGATGATATAAGTTGATTTGTTGTAGGAGGCTGCTTTTCCATTTCCTAGCCAATCAGATTCCCAAAACAATCACACAGAAATTATATTATTTAAATAAATGCTTGGGCTATTAGTTCTAACTTCTTATTGGCTAGCTGTTACATATTAATATAGCCCAATTATACTAATCTGTATATTGCCACAAGGCTGTGGCTTACTGAGAAAAGCTCCATCTGGTATCTGTCTCTTGTGGGGCTACATGGCTTATCCTGACTCTGCCTTCTTTCTCCCAGCATTCAGTTTAGTTTTTCCCATCGAGCTATAGTCTATCCTATCACAGGCCAAGGCAGATTATTTACCCATTAACAAATTGTATTCACAACATACAAAGGGGAATCAAACATCACCTCATCTTTTTTAGTATTTTTTATTTATTTACTAAAAATACCCACCTCCTACCCTCCTCCCATTTCCCTCCCACTCGCCCCTTCTGCTCCCACCTCATTCTCCAGTCTTAAAAGAAGTCAGGGTGCCCTGAGTTGTGGGAAGTCAAAGGCCCTCCCCCCTCCATCCAGGCCTAGGAAGGTATGCATCCAAACAGACTAGGCTCCCAAAAAGCCAGTCCATGTAGTAGAATCAAAACCCAGTGCCATTATCATTGGCTTCTCAGTCAGCCCTCATTGTCAGTCAATTTCAGAGAGTCTAGTCTGATCACATGCTCTTTCAGTCCCAGTCCAGCTGGCCTTGGTGAGCTCCCATTAGATCAATCCCACCATCTCAGTGGGAGGACACACCCCTTGTGGTCCTAACTTCCTAGCTCATGTTCTCCCTCCTTCTGGACTTTGGGAGCTCCAATGTGGGTCTCTGTCACTATCTCCATCCATCACCAGATGAAGGTTCTATGGTGATATGCAAGATATACATCAGTGTGGCTATGGGGGAATGCCAATTCAGGCACCCTCTACTCACCTGCGCAAGGACTTAGCTGGGGACATCTCCTTGGACACCTGGGGACACCTCTAGAGTCAAGTTTCTTGCCGTCCCTAAAATGGCTCCCTTAATTAAGATATCTTCTTTTCTGATCCCATATCCATCCTTCCTCCATCTCAAACATCCCATTCCCCCAAGCTCTCCCCAATCCTCCTCTTCTCCCTTCTTTCTCCCTATCTCCCCTTCTTCCCAACCTACCCCCACCCCCATGCTCCCAACTTTTTCCCAGCGATCTTGTCTACTTCCAATATCCAAGAGGATAAATATATGTTTTTCTTTCAGTTCACCTCATTATTTAGCTTCTCTAGGCTCATGAACTATAGGCTCAATGTCCTTTGTTTATGGCTAGAATCCAATAATGAGTGAGTACATACCATATTCATCGTTTTGGGACTGGGCTAACTCACTCAGTAAAGTGTTTTCTATTTCCATCCATTTGCATGCAAAATTCAAAATGTCATTTTTTTTAACCGCTGAGTAGAACTCTAATAAGTATATGTGCCACGCCTTATTTATCCATTCTTCAGTTGAGGGGCACCTATGTTGTTTCCAGGTTCTTGGCTATTACAAATACTGCTGCTATGAACATAATTAAACAAATGCTTTTGTAGTATGATTTGGCATCTCTTGGGTATATTTCCAAGAGTGGTATTGCTGGATCCTGAGGTAGGTTGACGCCCAGTTTCCTAAGAAAACACCACACTGATTTCCAAAGTTTATGCACAAGTTTGCATTCCCACCAACAATGGATGAGTATTCACCTTACTCCACATCCTCTCCAGCATGGGTTATCATTGGTATTTTTGATTTTAGCCATTATGACAAATGTAAAATGGTATCTCAAAGTTGTTTTGATTTGCATTTCTCTGATCACTAAAGAAGTTGTACATGATCTTGAGTTTCTTTTGGCTATTTGAACTTCTGTTGAGAATTCACTGTTCAATTCAGTACCCCATTTTTAATTGGGTTATTCAGAAATTTAATGTGTAGTTTCTTGAGTTCTTTATATATTTTGGAGATCAGGCCATTAAGTAGGGTGCTTTTTGACTTGATGGCAGTGTCCTTTCCTTTACAGAAGCTTCTCAGTTTCAGGAGGTCCCATTTATTCTTTGTTGCTCTTATTATCTGTGCTACTGGGGTTATACGTATGAAGTGGTCTCCTGTGCACCATGTATTGCAGACTACTTTCCACTTTCTCTTCTATTAGGTTTAGTGTGGTCAGATTAATATTGAGGTCTTTAATCCATTTGGACTTGAGTTTTGTGCATGGTGATAGATAAGTGTCTATTTTCATTCTTTTACAGGTTGACATCCAGTTATGCCAGCACCATTTGTTAAAGATGCTTTCTTACATTGTATAATCCTTTGTCAAAAATCAGATGTTCATATGTTTGTGGATTAGTATCCAGGTCATTGATTTGATTCCATTGATCAACATCTCTATATTTATGCCAATACCAAGCTGTTTTCATTACTGTAGCCCTGTATTAGAGTTTGAAGTCAGGTTTGGTAAGGCCTCCAGAAGTACTTTTATTGTATAGGATTGTTTGCACTCTCCTGGGTTTCTTGTTTTTCCATATAAAGTTGATTACTGTTCTCTCAAGGTCTTTGAAGAATTTTGTTGGGATTTTGATGGGGATTGCATTGAATCTATAGATTGCTTTTGCTACAATTGCCATTTTTACTATATTGGTCCTACCAATCCAAGAGCATGGGAGATCCTTCCATTTTCTGGTGTCCTCTTCAATTTCTTTGTTCAAAGACTTAAAGTTCTTGTTAAATAGATCTTTCACTTCCTTAGTTAGAGTTACCCCAAAATACTTTATGCTATTTGTGGCTATCGTGAAAGGTGAAGTTTCTTTCATTTCCCTCTCTGCTTCTTTGTTCTTTGTGTATAGGAGGGCTACTGATTTTTTGGAGTTTATCTTGTATCCCGCCACATTACTAAAGGTGTTTATCAGCTGTAGGAGTTCTTTGGTAGAGTTTTTGCGGTCACTTATGTACACTATCATATCATCTGCAAATAACAAAAGTTTGACTTCTTTCTTTCTGATTCGAATCCCCTTGATCTACTTATGTTGTCTTATTGCTATTGCTAGACTTCAAGAACTATGTTGAAGAGGTATGGAGAGAGTGGACAGCCTTGCCTTGTTTTTGATTATATGCAAATGCTTTAAGTTTCTCTCCATTTAATTTGATATTAGCTGTCAGCTTGCTGTATATAGCTTTTATTATACTTAGGCATGAACCTTGTATCCCTAATCTCTCCAAGACCTTTATCATAAAGGGGTGCTGTATTCCGTCAAATGCTTTTTCCACATCTAATGTAATGATCATATGGTTTTTTCTTTCAGTTTATTTATATGATGGATTGCATTGATAGATTGTCATATGTTGAACCATCCTTGCATCTGTGAGATGAAGCCTACTTGATCATAATGGATAATTTTTTTATGTGTTCTTGGATTCGGTTTGCCAGTATTTTATTGAGAATTTTTGCGCTGATGTTCATGAATGAGATTGGTGTGTAATTCTTTTTCTCAGTTGAATCTTTGTGTTGTTTTGATATCAGGGTAACTTTAGCTTCATAAAAAGAGTTTGGCAATAACTCTTCTGTTTTATTTTATGAAACACATTAAGGAGTATAGGTATTAGCTCTTGGAAGTTCTGGTAGAATTCTGCATTGAAACCATCTGGTCCTGGGTTTTTTTTTTTTTTAAGAAAAATAGGTAAAAATTCTATTACTTTTTGTTGAGAAAAACATGAATATTAGATAAAATATAGAAGCTACCAAAGTAGGAAAGCATCAATAAAAATATTATTCAACTATTAATACAGTATTGTACCTACAAAGCAAAGATTCGTAAAAGTATGAAACATCAAAGATTCCCATTGCATTGATAGTTATCTATTCCAGTGACTGAAAGAAAAATAAAGGTTGAAAACGAATCTCACTGACATTATTTGCTGCATTATCTTCAGTTGTACAATATGGAAAAAATGCTGAAACTAATCAAATCTGGTGTGTAAATAGTATACTTGTGTCCTGCTTTTGTTGCCTTAAATACATATGTCTCTACTTTATGAAAGTGGAAAATCAACATCATCAAACCTCATATCATGCAATGAAAATACCAGTACTTCTCTGAATTTATTATCTATGTGTATAATATGTGGGGAGTTCAGTAAGGAGGATCCTATGAAGGTCTAGAGAACGATGATGGAGACCATTTTCTTACTGGATTTCTAAATGAAAGGATTCACTGACAAGGTTATGGCTGAGTGGCTTGTTTCGGGAAACTCATCTGGACTAAGAAATAGATGCAAATCAAGACAACTTTAAGATACCATCTTACACCTGTCAGAATGGCTAAAATCAAAAACACCAATGATAACCTTTGCTGGAGAGGTTGTAGAGAAAGGGGTACACTCATCCATTGCTGGTGGGAATGCAAACTTGTGCAACCACTCTGGAAAGCAGTGTGGAGGTTTCTCAGAAAATGCGGGATCAACCTACCCCTGGACCCAGCAATACCACTCTTGGGAATATACCCAAGAGAGACCTTATCATACAACAAAAATATATGCTCTACTATGTTCATAGCAGCATTGTTTGTAATAGTCAGAACCTGGAAACAACCTAGATGCCCTTCAATTGAAGAATGGATGAAGAAAGTATGGAATATATACATATTAGAGTACTACTCAGCAGTAAAAAACAAGGACTTCTTGAAGTTTGCAGGCAAATGGATGGAAATAGAAAACACTATCCTGAGTGAGGTAAGCCAGACCCAAAAAGAGGAACATGGGATGTACTCACTCATATTTGGTTTCTAGCCATAAATAAA
>NW_026068342.1:159293-168504 GCF_014885135.2 Alexandromys fortis
GGGGAAGAGACAGAAATCTTTAATAAATTAAAAAAAAAGAAATAGAATATTTTGGATTTCTCCACATCATCTCTCCCTTATGCTTTTTCTTTTTTGAGAATACATGGATTTCGAAAGCAGGTATTCCACAGTAATTCTGGTGCCAGATCCTAAGGCAAAATCTCAGGTTTCTGAATGAATAAATAATGCAATTTTCCTTTGTGAGCCCAGTAATCCTTAAACATTTATGGGAAGGGTCAGGGAAAATGGGTTAGTCTAAAGCATTGAAGTCTGAGTTTAGATCTACAATGTATACAGAAAATAAGTTCCAGTGATTTGCTCCTATAATCCTAGCACTGGGGAGGGGCAGGATTGTCACTAGGAGTTTATGACTAGCTAACAGAGCTGAACTGGCAAGTTCCCGTGAGAGATCGTATTTCAAAAAATAAGGTAGGAAGCAAGGGAGATGTTTCAGTAGGTAATATGTAAGCATGAAGACATTGAATTTGAATCCCCATCATCCACAGACAAAACAAAGCAAATAACAAAACAAACAAGCAAACCAATAAAAACCAATAAAAATAACTGGTATTTATCTAAAAACAAGTCCATTTCTTTTACATTTTCCAACTTTGTGGCATATAAGCTTTTGTAGTAAGACCTAATAATTCTCTGAATTTCCTCAGTGTCTCTTGTTATGCCCCCCATTTCATTTCTGATCTTATTAATTTGCATTTTCTCTCTGCCTATTGATTAGTTTGGATAAAGGTTTGTCAATCTTGTTCACTTTCTCAAAGAACCAGCTCTTTGTTTCATTGATTCTTTGGATTGTTTTCTGTGTTTCTATTTTGTTGATTTCAGCCCTCAGTTTGATTATTTCCAGTCCTCTACTCCTCCTGGGTGAGTCTGCTTCTTTTTTCTCTAGAGCTTTCAGCTGTGCTGTCAAATTTCCAATGTGAGCTTTCTCTGTATATTTTGTTTTAGATTGGTTTGGTTTGGTTTGGTTTTGGTTTTGTGGGCACTAAGAGCTATAAACCTTCCTCTTAGCACCGCTTTCATAGTGTCCCATAGGTTTGAGAATGTTGTGTCTTTATTTTTGTTGAATTCAAGAATGACTTTAATTTCTTTTTTTTTATTTCTTCCTTGACCCAGGGGTGGTTCAGTAGTTGACTGTTCAGCTTCAATGAATTTCTAGGCTTTCTGGGAGTAGAATTATTGTTAAATTCTAACTTTATTCCATGGTGATCCTATAAGACACAGTTGGTTACTAATTTTTTATTTATTTATTAAAGATTTCTGACTCCTCCCCACCATCACCTCCCATTTCCCTCCCCCTCCCCCGATCAAGTCCACCTCCCTCTACAGCCCAAAGAGCAATCAGGATTCCCTGCCCTGTGGGAAGTCCAAGGATCACCCACCTCCATCCAGGTGGAGCATCCAAACTGCCTAGGCTTCCACAAAGCCAGTACGTGCAGTAGGATCAAAAACCCATTGCCATTGTTCTTGAGTTTTCAGTAGTCCTTATTGTCCACTATCTTCAGCGAGTCCGGTTTTATCCCATGCTTTTTCAGACCCGGGCCAGCTGGCCTTGGTGAGTTCCCGATAGAATATCCCCATTGTCTCAGTGTATGGGTGCACCCCTCGCGGTCCTGAGTTCCTTGCTCGTGCTCTCTCTCCATCTGCTCCTGATTTGGACCTTGAGATTTCAGTCCGGTGCTCCAATGTAGGTCTCTGTCTCTCTCCTTTCATCGCCTGATGAAGGTTAATATTCAGGAGGATGCCTATATGTTTTGGGTTCACCTTCTTATTTAGCTTCTCTAGGATCACGAATTATAGGCTCAATGTCCTTTATTTAAGGCTAGAAACCAAATATGAGGGAGTACATCCCATGTTCCTCTTTTTGGGTCTGGCTTACCTCACTCAGGATAGTGTTTTCTATTTACGTCTGTTTGTATGCAAAATTCAAGAAGTCATTGTTTTTTCTGCTGAGTAGTACTCTAATATGTATATATTCCATACTTTCTTCATCCATTCTTCCATTGAAGGGCATCTCGGTTGTTTCCAGGTTCTGGCTATTACAAACAATGCTGCTATGAACATAGCTGAACATATACTGGTTACTAATTTTTTTTATCCGTGGAAGCTTGCTTTGTTACCAAGTATGTGGTCAATTTTCGAGAAGGTTCCATGGGATGCTGAGAAGAAGATATATTCTTTCCTATTTGAGTGGAATGTTCTATAGATGTCTGTTAAGTCCATTTGATTCATTACCTCCATTAATTCTCTTATTTCTCTGTTAGGTTTCTGTCTGATTGACCTGTCCATTGGTAAGAGAGGAGTGTTGACGTCTCCTACTACTAGTGTGTGGGGTTTGATGTCTGCCTTGATTTCTAGTAATGTTTCTTTTACATAAGTGAGTGCTTTTATATTAGGGGCATAGATATTCAGGATTAAGACTTCGTCCTGATGGATTGTTCCTGTTATGAGTATAAAGTGTCCATCTCCATCCCTTCTGATTGATTTTAGTTTGAAGTCAATTTTGTTAGATATTAGGATAGCCAAACCCACTTGTTTCTTAGGTCCGTTTGATTGAATAATTTTTTCCCAACCCTTTACTCTGGGTAGATGTCTGTCTTTGTGGTTGAGGTGTGTTTCTTGTAAACAGGAGAATGTTGGGTCCTGTTTTTGTATCCAATCTCTTAGCCTATGCCTTTTTATAGGTAAATTGAGTCCATAGATATTAAGTGATATTAATTACTTAAGGGTTGTGTGGAGCCAAGAAGCTCCCTCAGCAGGAGCTGGAGATTCCGTGAACTCCTCTCCGGCTGGGCAGGTGCACAATCACCCCTTTGGGTGGGCAGCCTCAGTGCAGGAACAGGAACTGTTCCTGGGCCAAGGACCTCACAGACACTAGGGCAGGCTTGGGGCTGGAGGAAGGGATGTGTGGAACAAAGAAGACCCTGCAGCAAGAGCTGGAAGGGCCAGTGCTCCTTTCTCTGTTTGTTCTGCTCAGCCCTGGATGGCACCCACTCACCGGTCTGAAAGGTTGTCCTCCTCACTCAAGTTTTATTAGAGGTGCTGTTTTAACATGTATCTTTTACTGTCATTTTATAACCCATTACTAGACTTTTCAATCTACTTGATATTGACCATGTATCTTTCCTACTTATCTTATCTGGTAGTTTCTCCATTTGATTTCTGTTTGTTTTGTCATGGTTTGGATTTTCTAATTATTAAATGTGTCAAGAAATGTACAAAGTTATGATCTTTCTTTATATTAACAAAAAAGAGTGGAACTGAAACAAAAGCAGGACAAATTGCCTTTTAGCAATTTACAATTGCCTTTTAGCAATTTACAATTGCCTTTATTCGCTATAGAAACTACACACATATAAAATTAAATTATGTGCTACTTTTGCCATGGCTTATCTATTCAGAATGGAGTTTACATCTGACAACTTCCAATTAAAGCAGCTTGGCATTCAAGTGAAAAGTTGGCAGAGAAGCCAAAAAAGAGGAACAACAAAAAATATACAGACACTATTAAAAATTCAGTCAACCTGTATTCCCAGCATCCTTTGCACAGTTACTTTCCTTCATTCTCATTTCATTAGCAATTTAGTGTTTAGCATGTTGGTTACAGTAGCTAAGTGTTAATTGGCTATTTGGCATGTTATGCTGAGATGAACCTGATTAAATAAAGAGGAAGCTCCATCCTTTGAGCACATGACTGGGGCACTGATGTTGATGCCTCGGGTTCAGTACATAATGAGACTTGTAGCTTCAGGCAATGGTAGGCTGCTTGCTCTGTCTCTGGCAAGGCACTGAATTAAGTATTAGCTCTGTAGTGGACCCCTGCTTATCAGCAACCATGCTATTACTCTACTGACCCTGATGTGCATAAGCAATATTTTCATCCTCTTCCCAAGAGATTTATGTAGCTGTTGAAGTAGAAAATGAATATTTTACAGTTCACTTGTCTGATCAATTACCTACAAGCTGCTGCAGTATTTTATAGCTAGCAGGAGAGCTGTGTACGTGATGATCGAGAAATCTGGGGGAAATCTCCGAGCCAACTACACAAAAGAGAGTAACTCTGCGAATGAGCCATCAGTAACAGTTCTTTGTTCATATGAGTCTAGCAAGAAATTACAGTGTAATCAATTAGTGTACTTAAATGCTACTCACTAGAATTTGAATTCTAAATGTGAAGAAATTTGACAGTGTGGTTGAAAAACAATGAAGCACAGAGTGGTTCAAAGACAACCTTTGTCAATGCAACACCTGCCTTAGCCCTGGCAGTTTTAGATTCAATAATTGGATGAAAATCTTTCTCCAGTGACACTTTGGAATTAAAATGATAAAGTGACTTAGGAAAATGTGCTTATTGTAGGCAGGAGTTTGTTACTATTCTTACAAATGGAATATATTTCCTCATCAACTTTTCTGGAAAACATTTTTAAAGGAACATACTGATCTAAATCCTTATAGCTTAATAATGTTTTTATGATGTTGATTGAAAACTTTAAATGACCTACTAAAAGAATAAATACCCCAAAAATGACAAACATAACTAGAGTTAACAACCACTGATCATTAATATCACTTAATACCAATGGTCTCAATTCACCTATAAAAAGGCACAGGTTAAGAGAACGGATGCAAAAACAGGATCGAACAATCTGCTGCTTACAAGAAACACACCTCAAACTCAAAGACAGACACTACCTCAGAGTAAAGGGTTTGGAAAAGGTTTTTCAATCAAATGGACCTTAGAAACAAACAGGTGTGGCTATACTAATATCTAACAAAAATGACTTCGAACTAAAATTAACCAGAAGAGATGGAGAAGGACACTTTATACTCATAACAGAAACAATTCATCCGGAGGAAGTCTCAATCCTGAATATCTATGCCCCTAATATAAAAGCACCCACATGTGTAAAAGAACTCAAGAACAATAGCAATGGGTTATGATCCTACTGCATGTACTGGCTTTGTGATAGTCTAGGCTGTTTGGATGTTCATCTTCCTAGACCTGGATGGAGGTGGGAGGTCTTTGGACTTCCCACAGGGCAGGGAACCCTGATTGCTCTTCGGGCTAATGAGACAGGGGGAGTTTACTGGGTGGGGAGGTATGTGAGGCGGTGGCCGGGAAGAGACAGAATTCTTTAATAAATAAATAAATAAAAAGAAAGAAAAAGAACACCCTCCAGATGAGCTAACACCAGTAACCCACCATGACCCAGCAATGACATGACTAGTGCTACCCTTCTCAAGCCAATAAGCTGTGGGACTTGTTGGAACAAATAGAAGGCAACCTAACAAGCATCCTAGTGGGCCCTTAATTTGTATAATCACATTGAAACTCTCTAAGTGTTATATTTAAATAAATAAGTAAAAAAAAAGCCAAGGCAGTTTCTTTATTTGACCAATGAAAGTAACACATAGACAGAAAGACTTCCTACTCCATTTGTCCATAACCAGGCTGGCTAGAAGGAATTCACCTATGTCTGCCTCCTGAGTGATGATGGGATTAAAGGCATTCACCATCTTGCACAACTGTACCCTGTCCTTTTAACATCAAGAGAAATGTCTTAGAACTTTCCTTCAAAATTTCCTGAGCACAAGGCTCCTCCTGAGAATGCCCCTCCTCTGGATTCACACTACTTACATTAGTCCAGGTCTTCCAAGGACAAATCTGAAACCCTGTCTAGACCCATGCTACAGAAGAAATTAGAAGTCCTGAACAGCACAGTGACTGGTGTGATGTTCCCTGAACACTACCTGTGCGGAACATACCAGGAAAGTTCTTATTTGGTTCTTTGACCTTGCTTGCTGTAGCTCTAGACAAGAAATTACAGTTCTTCCAGTGATCTTCAGGGGATGTTAGAAGGGCATAATCTCAATTATCTGAGAATTTGTTTCCCTGAGCAGACTGACTTCCATCTCTGTCCCTGCTAACCTTGAACTCCCTCTCTAGACCATTTTCTGAATTACTGTATCCTTCCTTTGTCTGAGAACACCTTTCTGTATGGGTACCATGAATGTCTCCTCCCTCCTGTCCTCTCTCATAGAGGAAGACTTGATTACAACCAAGGGGTCATCTAGGAAAGAGCAAAGGTGACCCATGAAAATCAGAGAGGACATGTGCAAACCCAACACATAATGGAAAAATGTTGTCCTGAAACATAGAATGAAGGATCCCATAGTCCTTTCAAAGACACACAGGTCACCTCATCCCCAACTTTGAGCACATGAAACTCTTCACACAATGGTTCCTGGGCCTCTCTTCTAGATCATTAATTTGACTGGTGACATTAGTGATAAAGGATTGATCTTCATCCCTAGTCATCACTCAGCCTGCCTCTTTCCAGCCCTTAGAGACGTTTCTGTCAACTACTTGCAAGAATTAAGTAAATACCATCTTCCCAGAGCATTGAGAACACAGGGTAGGCTGGGTGCTCAGCTTGGTCTCTGTATCATATGGACACATAGACAAGATGGAGGCTCCCTCTTTGGTGCTGACAGACCCAAGGCAAGGACACAGCAGGTGTCAGCCCTAGGATGAGTCATTGTTTTCTGAGGGCGTGGGGATGCTTATCAGCCTTGTTGCTCAATATGTTGCTTGGAGAAGAAGCATAAAGGGAAGTTGAGTGAGATGCAGGGCAACACTGAGAGTGGACGGGATTGAGATTGATTTGGACTCGAACCCCACCACTCACAGCCCATTGGATCCTGTCACAGTGCTCCTGTCTGAGAAGAATCTCAGAGCAGAAGGAGGAAGAACAGCACAGCCTGAGTTCTGTGCTGGAGCTGAGATTCTTCTCCTCGGAGGGAGAACGAGTGAGAAGACTGATGGAGTTCTCTGTGCTTCTCTGCAAGAGGTGTACCCTCTGGGAGCGGCTTCTGCTCACAGGTAATGGTACCTACTCTCTGACTCTGTTGGAAGGGGAACTAGGAAGCAGGCTGGAGTCTCCTAAAGAGAACAAGTTGAGAGGAGACTCAAGGTTTCTATGAGCACTCGCGGAGCAGAAGGTACAGTGAGGGACAGAGGCTCAGCAGCCTGAATGAAGCTCTCAGAAGATAGGAGGGGATGATGGTAAGACAAAAGCCTCAAGCACTTCGTATTCACAGTGAATTTCATTGGCTGTAATGTTCTGAAGACAGATGTTCCCAATTGCGACAGTATGGCCCTGCAAAAAGAAATCAAGCAGGGGAGGCTAGTGAAATGTTTCAGTGTGTGAAGATATGGTAACCTGAAACTAATCCTCTGTTCCCACACAGTAGACAGCGAGAACAGATTCCTGCAGGCTCTACTTTTCCATCCAAATAGGAGCTCTGGTGAGAACTCACCTATATACACCCTGGAACATGTGGCCTCACACAGATTTGTGGCATACATCTTCAGATGTACACAAGAAGACAGCAGCCTGCACAAATGCACACATATATTTAAATTAGTAAATCTAAAATCACTTATTTCACATTGAAATATAAGTACTGTCAAAAGTTCATAATATAGAAACTATATTGAGAAATCCATGGAGGCATATTCCTCTTTCCTTCCTTCCATTTTTCCTTTATTTGTGTCTGAATCTCTTCAAGTCACTGAACCTTCCAAAAATTCAGAATAATATTGTCTTTATAAGTCCCTGGTTCTGAACTGGCAGTTCTGCTTCAGCCCTTAATCCCAGCACTCGTGGGGCAGAAGCAAGTGATCTCTGTGAGTTCAAAGCCAGCAAGGTCTACATAGCAAGATCCAGGAAAGTCAAAGCTACAAAGATAAACTGTGTTTCAAAAAACCAAAAATAAAAAATAAAAAAAGTCCTAGTTCTCAAACCTGATATCAGCACATGCAATGAGAAACCCTGGGTTGACTAGAATCACAAAGAGATCAGAGAAAAAATCAGAAACTGTGGAGTCTCGAGAGGAGGAGTTCAGAGAGGCATTGCTCCTCACACCAAATAATCTACGTGAGGTGGGGTGATGGAAACTGAGGGGAAACTAGGAATACACTTAAGCGGAAAATTCTTGAGAAAGTAAATGACACACTCTGGCACTCTAAATCAAGGAAAGTCATGGTGCTAATGTAAACCAAGGGGGGGGGGTTGGGCACAGTCCTACTTACACACCAAAATGAGAGATGATCATACCTCTTTAATATTGGTGCTTTTTCTCAATTCCCTTCTAGCCTCCATTTTAACCTCCTGGTACCTGTCTTCCACTGCCAGTGTGACCATTGAATTACTGCCAACTCCAGTGGCCGAAGGAGATGACGTCCTTTTCCTTGTCCACAATCTGCCAGAGGATAGTATAGACATTACCTGGTTCAAAGGGTTGGGAAAAGAGAAACAACAAATTGCACTATATGTACTACACAAAAATTTAAGTATGCCAGGTCCTATACACAGTGGGAGAGAGATAATATATTACAATGGATCCCTACTTCTTGAAAAGGTCACCCAGAAGGATGCAGGATTCTATTCCCTACGAACGTATACTAGAGGAAGAAAATTTATATCAACAGTACCCATGTACCTCCACGTGCACGGTAAGTGATTCATTGAGAATTCTGGGAGCCAGGTGAGGTTCACTTCACTGGACACATACAAGAGAGTGGTCTCTGCTTACCTTCCTTCCCTGTGCATTGTATCCCCATGGTGAGGTTTGAACACTTAATGTGGGACACAAATGGTGGAGAATAATGACAAGAGATCAGGATCCTTCATTTGACCTCACTTTGACACAGGTGGATGTATGGTAGGTAACTCAGCCAAAGATACAGCCTCTGTCTAGAGTGTAGAGATTCTCACAGGTTTGTTTCTTTGAGAAAGACTTTGAGGGAATTAGCATTGTACCTGGTGGAGGAAAACATAGAATCCTCAGAGATGTGAGCACCAGGACGCCCTGGTTCAAGACTTCTGTCCCAACTCAACTCCAGGTGTCCATGAGGAGCATTTTCTAAGTGTAGGATTTTGGCTTTTAGATGGCAGGGAAAGTGCTCCGTGGTAGTCGATGTCTTGTGAAGTGGGGGATTAGAGAGTGCATTGTCCTGAGGGCCTTGGCTGGGTTTCATCCCTTGGCCATCTTCTTCAGAGAGTCAGTAGGGAAACATAGCTCAACAGGTGTCCAGGCCATTAGCTAACTGTCCTGTTGGGCATGTGAGATTTCACATGAAAGTTGTGGTCCCCAAGGAGAGGGACTCAGGACACAGATTCTTCTTACAAGG
>NW_026068342.1:172008-176560 GCF_014885135.2 Alexandromys fortis
GTGTAGGATTTTGGCTTTTAGATGGCAGGGAAAGTGCTCCGTGGTAGTCGATGTCTTGTGAAGTGGGGGATTAGAGAGTGCATTGTCCTGAGGGCCTTGGCTGGGTTTCATCCCTTGGCCATCTTCTTCAGAGAGTCAGTAGGGAAACATAGCTCAACAGGTGTCCAGGCCATTAGCTAACTGTCCTGTTGGGCATGTGAGATTTCACATGAAAGTTGTGGTCCCCAAGGAGAGGGACTCAGGACACAGATTCTTCTTACAAGGGCCTGTCCTCTAGGTACAACTAGGGGAATTCTCTCCTTCAGGCAGATGGCTACAGGCTACGCTGATCTGACAGCTTTGCAGACATGAGCTGTAGTTCCCCTGGTGATCACCGGCATGTCATCAGGATACACAATGAACTGGCAGAAAAAAATACTTGTCTAAACCAGGAACTATCCTAGTAACCTGGTTTCACCCCTGTTCTTACAGACCAGAAAACCATTGTCTCAATATTCTCAGAGCTACTGGCTATTAATGTGCCTGCCATACTGCCAGGAGACCATGTTCTCTCTTCCCACTTCATGTGTTCCCTGTGGGAATCCCATGGTATCCAAGGGGAATCAACTAGACAGAGGTTCAAGGTCTCTCAGAAAGACCATCGATCACTTGGGCAAACCCATTATACAGTTCAGCAAACAGAGGAAGAGGGAGAATCATGTCAAAAATCATCCACAGGTTGAAGGATCTCACAGACTTTTCTCCAAAATAACCTCCTCCCACACGCCCAAGATGTGAGACTCGTGACACATCCTATGCCTTTGACCTCAGCCAGAACCTAGTCTGATAGTCAGTCTAGGCAGAATAGACTTATTTTTTTTTCTGCACACATCAAACACCTGATCCCTTTGTACCTCAAGGACAGTTTTGTCACCCTCCTGCTGAGAGCAAATTCCAGGATTCCAGAGCATTGAAAATGAGGCAGATTGGATGCCCAGCTGGGTTTCTTTGTCACAAAGTTATGCAGATTTTCCATTTTTCAAGCTGCCAGAGCCTAGACCAGCACACAGCCTAGTGCAGTTCCTGAGTCAGCTCCAATTATCTCTCCTCACAGGGATGGTCAGTAGCCTTGACTCTCACTCTGTTCTAGAGGAGAGAAACACCAGGAGAAAATGGGAAAGGAACCTGGGACAGCACTGAAACTACAAGGGCAGTGTTTTGTAAACAGACCCACCCTCAGCCCATAAGACTCTGGGAGGAGCTCATTTCTGGAAGAGACTCAGCTGAGAAGGGGGAAGAACAGCAGAGCTTGGGAGCTGTGGTGGAGCAGAGTTCCTAAAGAAGACAGATCAGATGACTTAGACAATGGAGGTCCTCTCTGTACTCCTCCGAAAAAGGTCACCACATGCCAGGGCTTCTTCTCACAGATGAGACCAGTGTGTGCGAGGAGGAACTGACATACTGTGGAGTCTCCTGAGTGGCACAAGGACATGAGAGGAGCCTCAGTGTTTGTAGGGCAGAAGACACAGAGTGGGGGAGAGGCTGAGCATTAAGATCTCCTCATCGAATATTAAACAGTAAGAGTGGGGGAGACATTATTCTTCTATCAAGTTCATATTCATGACCACAATATTCTGAGTACTGATGCTCTCAGCTTGATAGTATGAATAAAAATTCAAGCTGGTGTGGATCACTAACATGATCCAACATATACAGGCATTTGCTTCATTGTCTGACATACTCAGACAAATGAACAGAAGAAAGCCAAGACAACTTGTGCTTTTGATGATGAAGTCCCAGTTTGAGTGAACTTGAAGTTACAAAAAAAGAAAAGCTGGAAAATGAATTCAGAATTCAGTTGTTGGCTACAGAGCCAAGAGAAACAGCAGGAATAAAGGCAGAGAGTGAAGACACATGGTCTGTAGGGGAAGAGGTTGGGCGTGCATCGCCACAACACTAATCCACTGTAAGTGTGAGCAGTCAGCCGTAAGCTTGGTTGGACAGAGAGAAACTCACCCAGAAATATAGGCTGAGCAAGGGAAAGAGTTTCTCAGGACAGAAAGCCATATCTTAGTCAAATACAAAACTTCCCGTTTTGATGGATCTCTCTCTTCCTTCTAGCTTTCGTTTGGAAGTGCGGACGCCTTGCTACCTTTGGCCAGCCCACTATTGAATCAGTGCCACCCAGCGTTGCTGAAGGGGGAAGTGTTCTTCTACTCGTTCACAATCCACCAGAGAATATTTTAGGCTTTGTCTGGTTCAAGGGAATGGCTGATAATAAGAATATTGTGGCCACCCGGTTTATAGAAGATAGGAAAGCAACTGTGTGGGGACCTGCATACAGTGGCAGAGAGACATTGCACAGTGATGGATCCCTGCTGCTTCACGGTGTCACTCGGAAAGACTGTGGATTGTACATTCTAAAAATTCTGAAAAAAGATAAGGGAAGTGAATACACACAAGTACAACTCCAACTGGACAGTAAGTGATTCTCTGTGATTGTTCTTCTGGGTCCCCATGTTGAGGTTTGAGCACTTAGCGAAGGACACACTGGTAGAGCCAAATGGCCATAGATCGATCATCTTCCGTCATCTGACTCCACCTGCATCAAGGAAGACCTTGATGGGAAGAAACTCAGCCTAAGATGTCAGTTTCAGCCCACTCTCTTGGAGTTCTAGACTAGGGAACCCTAAATACTGTCATCTTTCCAACACTGGAGCGAAGTCACCCAGGAGAACATTTTTCTATTGTTCTTCTCTTAATTATTTCAAAACTGATAGGGAACCATGGTGTTAGAATCCCATGTCAAACTATGGTATTTATTAGCTTACAACTGAGATTGTCATGACTAAAATCCAGGAACTGGTACAGAGACCACGGCAGAGTGCTGTCTATTGGCTTGCTCTTCTTGCTTGCTCAATCAGCTCTCTTATGTCACCCAGGAGTCCCAGCCCAGGGCTTAAACTGACTGAATTGGTCTAAATTCTTACATCAGCCCCAATTTAAAAACTGTACTAAAGTTATGCCCAAAGGCCAATTTGGTGGTGGCATTTTAAACTGAGTTCTTTTCTTGAAAAATGACTAGCTGGTGTCAAGCTGATATAAAAACAATCAGCCTAGTGGCCAAGCCTTTAATGAATGGAGACTGCCTTGAAGATCAGACTGCTGCAAGCCCCCATATAGTCCCAGACCTAAGGGCTATATGGCACAACAGGAATTGCTTCTATAAGATGAAGTCAGGGGTTAAGTGTTGCTTCAAAGAAACAGAAGAAAACACCTAGAAAGTGAAAGTTCCAGGCCTGTTGAGTTCAGGGGAGGCATCATCTTAAATGTCAGTGTTCATGAGTCTGTACAGTATCTGCCTAAGGGCAGTGAGGGAGCAGCCATGTAGACACCCAAAGAAACTGTTCCACAGAGGACATGACATATTCAGGGGCACTGTTGAAAAGAAGGAGGTCATGTTTCAGCCCTTCTTTAAGAGGAAGAGAAACACACATACCTGGAACTCTAGGTTGAGTAATGAATCCATCTGCTCAAGATGGAGTTCACCATCTTTTCACAAAGCACAATGATCCTCATGTGATGGCTTTTTTTCTCTTTTCCCTCTCAGCTCCCCATTATCAGTTCTGCAACCCTTTCGCTTCTTCCCAACTCATGATCCAACCAGTGCCTCGCAATGCAGTTGAAGGGGAAGATGTAGTTCTTCAAGTTTATAATCTTCCAGAAGATCTGAAAGCCGTTTACTGGCACAAGGCAACATACAAAACTCCGGTTTTTAAAATTGTAAAATACACCAGAGCCTCAAAATCCATCTCTTGGGGGCCTGAACAAAGAATTAAAAAGATAGGATACAATAATGGATCTCTGATACTCCGGGATCTCACTGAGAAAGATGCAGGAATGTACACACTAACAGTTTTAAAAAAAGACTTCAAAATTGAAAGACTTTACGTGGAAATTGATGTAAAGAGTAAGTGACTCTCTGGTCTCCAACTGCTTGAAGTGTCTGATCCCACTTCATACACTAACCTGTCAGGATTGGGTTGTGTCTATTCTCTTCCCCACTGAATTGTGTTCCCCCACTGGGATTTGGGTCTCTACTGCATGACACATGGGGTAGACAAACTGTAATAGATCAGAACCCCACACTTGCCTTTCCATACAGAAAGGAGGAACTGTGCTGTGTAAACTCAGCCCCAGGATGTCAACTGCAGCTCTCACCATACACATGTTCTCAGAAAGAGCGGGTCAGGCAGTCCCTGAATAGTTAAACCATGGGGTCCTCACAGAGGCTGTCAGCCTGGACTCCAAAGCTTTGCCTCTGGCTGAACAGTAGGTGACAGTGGAAAGTTTATGTCACTTTTTTGGTTTTGGTTAGATTTTCTGTTACAACCAACAAGGAACAAGGCTTTACTGACTGCCCATAGAGTGTAGAATCAGCTGTTCACTGCCATGAGAGCTGCAGTTGGGTAGGTCACCTGTGCAACTCCTTCTGAGGATCAGTGGTCAGGTGTCTGAGCAATTAGCCTATTGCTCTGATGGGCTGATGAGACTTCACAGGAAGGTCAAGGCA
>NW_026068342.1:179942-180677 GCF_014885135.2 Alexandromys fortis
CTCAGATACAGCCAGTATGGTGACTCATACCTATAATACTGGAATTCACGTGTGTACAAGGAAAGACCAGGAATAAAAGTGATGTTGTCTTAAAAGGAAAATAAAGACATCAATATGATAAACAAAAATCCAAAGACTTTAAGATCTTTTGTTACAGGTCAAATATATTGTGATTCCTCAGAACTCATAGGAACTAATTTCAGGAGCCCTCAAACTTTAGATGCTTGGAGTCTGCTTAGAAAATGGTGCATTGTTTTCATTGAGAAAAACACCCTAGTGTATGTTCACATACATTTTCTCTTTAACTCTTATAACAGGATTAAAATTATTGAAAATCAGAGGTGATCTGAACAAGTGGATACTATGACAGACAAAATTGACTCCATATCCAAGGGTACTAGGAAATTACCTGAAAGGGTTCAGGCTGTTGAATTTGACGTTCAGACTTTATCACAAAGTTTTGATAAGGTAACAGACAGAATGTACCTCCAAAATGGGAATCTACATGATATACAAGAAAAGTTTAAGAAGGACATGTTATCTTTGAAGGAAAAATTTAAAGCTTTGGAATCACAGGTGCAGAATGGAGACCAAAAAATTGATACCTCAATGAAATCACTAGAAACATATACAGGTCAGAAGATTCAGGATTTAAGAGAGACAATGATAAAAAGATTTGAAAAGATCGAAGAAATTATTGGAGCTGGTGAACAGAGTAAGGAGGCACAAGGACAG
>NW_026068343.1:0-1874 GCF_014885135.2 Alexandromys fortis
ATTGGTCTGGTGAATTTGAAAAACAAGTGGAAAATCTGCGAGTGGCGATTGCGACTGCAAATTCCACATGCATGAATACCAGCCTGGCCAAAGGACTATCCTCCTGGATCACTACAGCCATGGATCATCTAAAGGAGTGGGTGGGAAAAAGGACCCTAACAGGCTTAATGGGGCTTGCCTCCCTGGTATGCCTATGGTACATTTGTCACAGATTGTTTCTTTGCATCACAATGTTACATTGTTACATTGTTTCAGAGCATCACAATGTAGTTATGATCATTCAGGCCTTCACAGTCATTGAAGCAGGACAGTCCTCTCAATCTTGGTTATTTATATTTGAGCACAGGATGTGAGGCTTGTGCACTGCACTTGAGGTCAGAGAAGTCGAACTCAAAAAGAGCAAGTCTGATTGCATGTGGGTTGGTGTCTAACTCCCACCTCTGTAAAAAGACACTGGACAGGTCTAGTGTTCTCTGAGTGGATGACCCCTGGACAGACACTAGTACATGTTCCATTTTTAACAGAGATCAGACCTCTACTCTTGCCTGTTGCTTTACAAAACAAAAAGGGGGAACTGTAGAGAGCTGCATGGAGCCACACCTGATGGCGATGTAGAGAGCTTCATGGAGCCGCACCTGATGGTGCTGGCTCCTGCCCTCTGCGATCCTGAAAGCGAGTGCTCTCTTTGATAATCAACTCCTATGGCTAAGGCCTGATTCATGCTATTATCACGCAATGATTGTGAGCTGCTTGCATATGCGTGGACCTATGGGCAGTGCCCATCTGGCAATCTGGGGTTGGCGGCCCGTGCCTTTTTAAGGGCTGGGAGAGGTTTGCCCAGGGAGTGAGGAAGAGAGAGAAAGAGAACAAGGTCCTGAATAAACTGCCTGCAAGAAGAGCTCCAGTGTTGCGTCTTCCTTGCTGGTCGAGGCGGATGTGACGCTTCTTTCTTTACTAATTATAATTGCATGAATATACATTGATATTCCTAAATATATCTGGCTCAATGCAGATAATGATACTTTGTATGCATGTTCTTAGGGCTGATTTAGGGAAACTGAACAACCAATTGATTGGAGTGTTCATCCATGGGAAACAAAACCTCTTTCATTCCAGCATTTTTCATTAATTGTAGTTAACAATTGTGGATGGCTAGGTTTCATGAGATTTTTTTCTGTTCAATTGATCATATTTGCTGATGTGTACCTCACATTTGGGAAGACATGATGTGGAAATTTATGGGTATAGACTCTGACAGTTGTAGGAGACATTTTTTTTTTTTTTTACAGCAAACACTCTGATATCCAGGGTCTACAGTCTTTCTATCCTCTTCAACAATGTTCCCTGAGCCTTAGATATGATAGTGTTTTATATGTGGAACACTGAAAGGGCAGAACAAACTCCATATTGAGAAACAATTCCATTTTAAACAGAATCTAATTAAAGAAAGGTGAATGCACACCCAGCAAATCTGTAACGGCGTAAACGAATGTAGACAGATTGTCAAAATATATACAGCGTTAATGGAGGAAAAGACTTACAGAACCACCATTCCCGCGGAGTCCAGGAAAGCAGAAGTGAGCGCTGGGAACACGCTCGCCAAATTTATAGGAAAACTTTAGCCTGAGGCGAACATTCCCCCTAAGGGGTGGGACTTATCCCTACATCTCCCCCTTTTGTCTAAATAAGACAGAACTAAACCAAATACAACTATATACAATAATAACAAATAAATATAACAAACAATACTGAGAATCAAAAGTTTTGCTAAACATTCTATCTCAAGGAGTCTAAATAATGTAGAGAGTAACTACAATTATATAATCTTCAACTCCATCAAAGATCCGAGAAGGCAATAAATATTACTTAACAAA
>NW_026068343.1:5269-31446 GCF_014885135.2 Alexandromys fortis
ATTGTTCTATTATTTCAATCTGATATTTTCTTAGAAGTTTAGAAAGAAAAAGTGTGAAAGTACAATTCTATTCTTTCCAGATTACTCAGGATAATGTTTGTCCTGGGCATTCCAATGGACTGTGTGGTAAACTGTACCTCATAAAGTTTCCTGAATTCCTCAAAATTGTGGTATCAGCTGAAGGCCAAGAGCTCAAAACACAAATATTTGGGAGACATGGTGGATCCAAACCATGACATAATTAATCATAATATTCGCATATGCCTTAGTGAAATTCTGTATTAAATAATCTTCTTCTCCACAACTCCGGAGCCATGTCCAAATTTCTAGAATTTTAGCGAAAAGTAGGTAAGACTTTTTCTAAGATTTCATACAAAACACTTTTTGTGATTTTGATCTGCACCTCTTTTCCCTCTACCATACTTACTCTTCATAGATTTGGCTTTTTATATTGTCTCAGGGTCTGGGTGCATTTGTTCTAGTACTGTATTTGTTTGTCTGTTATGGTTTTGGATTTTTTTTTTTTGCTTTCTTGTTTTTATTTTCTCCTCTTTTTCTTTTTTTTTTCTATTTTTTTGACTATGTGACTCAATTCTTATATTCAAAACCTTGTATTCAAAACCAGATACTCTGTCTTCTACTTAATCCAATTTGACTTACCTCTGAAGTTTTGGTTTTATTTCATTTTGTTTTTTTCTTCAGTGATACGCAATATATTAAATTATATTTTTATGTCATAAATAATTTTCATTATTTCATTAACTTGTTTTATGTGTGTTTTTCCAATCTTTATTCCATATCTTTTCATATACTCTTTGAATTTCTTGATCATGTTTGTTACTGATATTTTAAATTCTTTTAAAATATCTTGTCTTGTATGCTATCTTAGATGTTTTTTCTTGAGGGAAATTAGTGTTGTAAGAAAAGAAAAAAGAAAAATAAAGAAAATTGAGAGCCTGAAGAACACATTTGTAGGATATTCTGATTGATATATTGGCAAGGACTAAGAAATTTAAAAAAAAAACTCATCCATTTGACAGAATAGTAAGCAAATAATGTAAGAAATGGCAAAAATTGAACAAATAAAATTATAGAACGTTTAATTGGAAAAGTCTCATGAATAAATAATTGTTTTATTATTATGACATTGATATAAATATTCTCATGATTTAATTATTTGACATTAGTTATTTTTAAAATCTCAACTAAACTATGACTTTCTATTTTACATTTCTTCTAAATATACTTCATATAAATATGGTTTATAGCATGTTCAATAACTAATGTCAACTGCCTTAAATTATTATTTTTGTTACAAATATTATAGTGAAAATTGTGTCAGGAAACATTCCACAAGTTGAATAAGTGAAGTATAATTTTATCACAAGGTACATTTTCCTCTAATAGTAGTAATTTAAAATATATTTATTGAATGGATTCGCTATGAGAGCACTTTTGTGCCAGCTTTCAATTGCCATGAGAAAATAGTTTAAAAATACCAAATTAAAGGAGGAAAGTTTTATTTTACCTCATAGGTTTTGAGGTTTCTCTCTGTAGATAGCTGCATGTATTATTTGGTGCATCAGTTGAATATGGTTAAAAAAGTTAGTAAGGGACTGTAGAGCAGAGTTTTTAATTTTCTGAAAGCCCAGAAGAAGAGAAATAGAAAGAGGTTGCCATCTCTTGAGAAGTAATTAAATTTGGCAGGGAAATATATATATATATATATATACTCAGTGCTTTCATGATTTAACTATTCCGAAGTACTGCTGCCAGGTGAGAACCAACCCAGAACAAATTAGCCCATTGGAAGGAGATAGCTCATATTAATACTACATTAAATATCTGTAAAAATTTGTATCAAATGGATATATTATTTAGTGATTGCAAATATAATTTATAATGATTTTGTTAACTGGTAAAATAGTTTAATTATTTCTGTGGCAAATTATGCAGTATTAATCCTAAAGAAAGTAGAATTCTCATAATGTCACAATATTTTTAAGAACTAGTGATTCTCAAATCCTAATAAGAATACTGAAGATTGTGAGTTGTGAAAGTATTACCAATTTATGTTCAGTACTGCAGAAGATGGGCTTCAGACTTAGGGAGAGGCACAACAGTTTGATGGAAAGCAATAGCTTTTATATCACTAATTGTATTTCACCAAAGTTTGTTACTTTGTTTTATGATTTATTTAGGTAGTCTTTTCAGACTTTTTTATTATTGTTGTCACTCCAAGTTACACAACCTGATGGGGCTCAAGATTTCTCTCCCTAGTTCTGAGTTATAAGCTTAGTTTATAGTGGATTGCTGTAACTTTTTAACCCAAAAATAATCTGAAAAGTGCTCACGCAGGCAGCCCCAGCTTGTAGCAAGGGTAGACAAGTACCAAGTATCTTCTATGGATTGCCTGATGAACTATAAGCACACAACACACTGTAAATGGATAATAATGGTTCATTTGCTTCTAACAATTATTATTAGGGTCATTAATTAAAATTCAGGTTAGAGAAATGTATGTTTTCCAAGTCCCTTGTACTGTATTTTAGAATATTATCTCAGCATAGTATTTATTATATAAACTACAAATAGTACAGCAATCTTGTATTTGAAATATAATATTTAAAATAATTCAAAATTATATTTTCTTAACATCTTATTAAGTTGTTTAAACATATACAAGCAATAGTATATTAAGATTGCTGCTCTACTTACTTTAGATAATAAATACAAAGGTAAGTACACTTTTCTAAAGGTTAAGCTGGAACTATTGTTTAAATATATTTTCTAGTAAATCTATGGCCCTTTAAATGTTCTCGTTGATACATTCCCACTTTCTTGTTGTTTGTTTCTTTTTAAACAATAACATATTATTCACTGATTTGTTCATCTAAAAGGAACACTGGGTCTAATTACATGAAAAATGTTAACTCACTGGAAAATAAGATACTAAAGTCAGCAGTTGTTCTATTCACACTCCCAGCACATTCTAAGGTTGCCATCTTTTGAGAAGTAATTAACTTTGGCAGGGAAATTAAATTCAAATACACTGAAATTTCATTTTGTCTATATTAAGAATCATGATTAATAAAAAATGTAATATGGTACCACAGACTATCCAATTAATATAATAACATTCTTTTTCTTTGAAAACTCTGGGGAAAGGTTTTTGAAGCTATAAGACAGTGGTGTAAATGCCTTTTTATTTCATACAGTTAACTTTGAATGGAAAATGACTATTTCTGCTTAAATGAAAGCAGTTAAAATATATTTATATTTCTTAAAGCACACCATTATTACAAAGTATATTTGCTTATCTAAGCACAATTTCAAATTTCAAGTTATGTGACAAAATGAATTTAGTGATAAGTATTTTAAATCTGTCTAAAAAAAGGTTGAACCATCATTATGAAGCTAGCAAAGTTAGTTACAGATTCATTTTTTGGTATATATAATCTTCACAAGTTTTCAACCACTTTCCTTGAAGTAACTATCAAGTTGCTGCTGAAAGTAGTATACGCAAGAGTTCTTTAAGTTATTTATATTTTCATGTGTTAATAATGAAACAGTACTAAAGACAAGATTCAGTGTCAAAAATAGAAACATCTCTCCTAGAAATATGTGGAGCAGAAAGGAATGACTAAGAAACAGCAGGAGAGGCTGTAGGAAGAGAGATAAAAAACATGTAATTTGTATGCCCCTTGGGGAGATAATCCAGGGATTGGGTCTTAGAAAAGATTATTTCACTGGGCCTGATAGCATAGACCTTTAATCCCAGCACTTGGGAGGAAGAGGCTACCTATAAGTTCAAGGTCAGCCTTGTCTACATAATAAGTTTCAGGTCAACGATGATACATATTTAGAACATGTCCCAAATGAGATAGAGGTTAGGGGTAGTGACTTGGAAAGAAATGCATGATGCTGTTCAAATTTCATCAATGTGAAACTGTCTATATCATTCCCAATTTCATCAATTTTGATTAGTTAAGGTACAAATCCAGGAATAATATGCACATAAAGAAAAAATATGACATTCTTTTTATGTGTCCTATAATTTTAGACAATTAATATATTATTTTCACAGAAAAATGTATAAGAAGTATAACATTTCATCACCTAGTTGTCTTGGAAATGAGTTCTTCTGCTGTTCAGTGGTAGTGCAGGTCTTTAAACCTAGCACTCGGGAGGTAAAGGCAAATGGATCTGTGTGAGTTCAAGGCCAGCCTGCTATGAGGTGGAGGAGAGAACCTCAGGGGTTGAAGATGCTATAGAGCAAATAGATACATTGGTCAATGAAAGCATTAAATCCAACAAATTCTTAAAACATCCAGGAAATCTAAGACATCATGAAAACACCAACTCTAATAATAATAGTGGTAGAATAAGGTGTATAACTCCACTCAACATCACAAAAAAAAATTTATTCAACAAAATCATAGAAGAAAATGTTTCCAACCTAAAGAAGAATATCCCTTTGAATGTACCAGAAGCTTACAGAACACTAAATAGATTGGATAAAAAAAAAATCCCCTCACCATATAATAATCAAAATAGAAAACATACAGAATAAAGAAAAAAGTATTAAGAGCTACAAAGGATAAAGGTCAAGTAACATATAAAGGTAGAACTATCAGAATTACACTCAGCTTCCTCATGGAAACCATGAAAGCAAGAAGGTCCTGGGCAGATGTACTGAACTCATTATGCAAGTCCAGACTACTATACCCAGAAAAGCTTTCAATCACCATCAATGAAGAAAACAAGATATTCCTTGGCAAAACCAGATTTAAACAACTGCTATCCACAAATTCAGGTTACAGAAAGTAATAGAAGAAAAACCACAACCCAAAGAAGCTAACTGTACCTATAAGAACACAGGCAACAGATAACCTCACAATAATAAAACCCTAAGAGGGGAAACACACACACTACCACTCAAATATAACAGGGATTAACAATCACTAGTCATTAATATCTTTTAATATCACTGGACTTCATCCACCTATAAAAAGACACAGGCTAAGAGAATGGAAATGAAAGCAGGATTCAGCCTTCTGCTGTATACAAGAAATATACCTCAACCTCAAAGACAGATATTAGCTCAGAGAAAAGGGTTGGGTAAAGATTTTCCAATCAAATGGACCTAAGAAACAAATGGGTATAGCTATTCTAATATCTAAAAAAAAATTGTCTTCAAACTAAAATCACTCAAGAATTGGAGAAGAACACTTTATATTTATAACATGAACAACCCATCAAGATGAATTTTCAATACTGTACATTTATGCCCCAAATACAAGATCACCCACATATGTGAAAGAAACATTACTAAAGCTTAAATCACACATCAAACTCCACACACTAATAGTAAGAGACTTCAGTACCCCACTCTCCCCAGTGGACAGAAAAAAAACAGAAAGAAACATAACAGTGAAATAAGAGAACTAACAGATATCATGACACAAATAGAATTATCAGATATCTACAGAACATTTCACCAAAACACAAAAGAATATACCTTCTTCTGAGTACCTCATAGAACCTTTTCTACAATAGATCACATACTTGGTAACAAAGCTAACCTCTAGAGATACAAAAAAATGGAGTAACTCCCATATCACTATAGTTTAAAATTAGAATTCAACTGCAACACTAATTTCAAAAAAAATACACACATGGAAATTAAACAGTAATCTATTAAACCTTACCTGGGTCAAGAAGAAATACAGAAAGAAATTAAAGACTTCCAAGAATTCGACAAAATGAAGGTACAACATACCCAAACCTGTGGTGGAATAATGAAGAGTAACCATGGACTGCTTGTTGTCCCGGCCACCTGGCTAGCTTATGTCTGAAATAATTACATGGAAAACTGTATTTATTTATACACTGCCTGACCCATTATTTCTAACCTCTTATCGGCTAACTCTTACATATTTGTTTAACCCATCTCCATTAATGTATATTGTCACTTGATTGTGGCTTACCAGCATGAGTCTAACAAGTGTCCATCTTGGAGAGAAGAGCCATGGTGCCTGCCACACTGCCTTCTTCCTCCTAGAATTCTGTTCTGTCTTCCCCATCTACGTGAGTTCACCCTAACAACTAGGCCAAGGCAGTCTCTTTATTTAACACTCCTATACCATTTCCCCTTTTTTTGTTTAAAGAAAAAAGAAACACTTTCACTATAACATAGTAAAATTACATATAACAAAAGTTATCAAGCAAGAATTATAATTACAATATTTAGATCTATTTTATCTTTTATCATAGATAAGGAAAACTATAACTATCTATTCTTCAACTCTTTCAAAGACTCCAGAAGGATATAATATTACCTAAGTAAACAACTTCCAAAACTGTAGAAATGACAGAGACATTTCGCTGCCTAGACAGTCACCCAAAGTTCTTTTGTACTGTTGGGGCATCCATCTTCAGCCTATAGGCCAATAGCATCAAGCAGATATTTCCACGAAGCAGGAAATTCCAAAGATATTTCAGCCACTTTCTTTTGTGTCCTGCAGAATGTCTCACAGACTCTTTCATGATACAGGAACCCCGGAGGACCATCTCCCCATTAGGCAAGCTCAGCAGTCCTCTCTGTGCAGGTTGCTTGTGTCCAGTTTATTCAATAGTTGAGGCAAGAGCACTTTCTTGCTCGAATGGCTATCAAACTCGATAAGGAGCCTTTGTGATGCCCATCTTTCTCTTGAAGTAGCTGGTGCTGCCAGGAGCAGACATGTCTCATTTTCATGAAAAGTCCTAAGTTATTAAAACATTTAAAATGTCATATTCTGTAGTATTTGAAAGATATGAAAAATGCCTATCTAACTGAAATATACCTCTCTATATATAGAAAATCTAACTAACATGACTACAAGCTTGACTATTATCAATGATTATCCATTAACCTATATTTCCTAATTATACATTACATTTTTAAATGATCTACACAATCACAATACCTTAATCAAGATCAGAAATACATATAAATATAACAAAATTGACCTAAAGATTATATCGCTAAAGCAAAATTTACAAATGCAAATTATGCATATCTATATCACTATGGGACACTAGAAAGCAGTGCTAATAGGAAAAGTTATAGCATTAAGTGCCTACGTATAGAAAGTGGAAACATTTCACACTACTGTCTTAACAGCACACCTGAAAGCTCTAGAATAAAAAGAAGCAGACTCACCAAGAAGGAGTAGAAGACAGGAAATAATCAAATTGAGGGCTGAAATCACTAAAATAGAAACAAAGAAAACAATACAAAGAATCATTGAAACAAAAAGCTGGTTCTTTGAGAAGATCAGCAAGATAGACAAATCCTTATCTAAACCACTCAAAAGGCAGAGAGAGAACATCTGTATAAACAAAGTCAGAAATAAAAAAATGACATAAAAACAGACACTAAGGAAATCCAGATAATTATCAGGTGATACCACAAATCTTGTCTTTCACAAATTAAAAAAAATAAAAGAAATGGACAATTTTCTGGATAGGTACCACATACCAAAATTTAATCAAGACCAGGTGGACAATTTAAATAGACATATAGACATATAATCTGAAAGAAGCAGTCTTCAAAAGCCTCCCAACAAAAAGAAAAAAGAAAATAAAAACACCCAGAGCTGGTTGATTTCAGCACAGAATTCTACCAGAACTTCAAAGAAGTGCTAATACCTATACTTCTCAAAGTGTTCAACATAACAGAATCAGAAGAAACATTGTCAAACTCTTTTTATGAGGCTACAGTGACCCTGATACAGAAACCAAATTTCAAACAAGATAAAAATATTACAGACCAATATCACTCACAAACATAGAAGCAAAGGTACTGGCAAACCAAATCTTAAGGCACACCAAAAAAATATCCAACATGATCAAGTTCGCATCATCCCAGAGATACAGGGATGGCTCAATATATTATCAATATAATCCACCTTATAAATAAACTAAAAGAAAAAAATATAAGATCACTATATTAGATGCTGAAAAAAGCATTTGACAAAATCAAACACCACTTTATGATAGAGGTTCTAGGGGAAAATAGAGATTCAATGAATATATCTAAACATAATAAAAGCAATATACAGCAAACTGACAGCAAACATCAGATTAAATGGAGAGAAACTCAAAGCAATCTCACTAAAATCAGGAACAAGACAAGGCTGTCCAGTCTCTCAAGAGCTCTTTAACAATATGCTTGTACATTTGGTGGACATAGGAGGTGAGACAACAGTGGCTCTGGGACCCCAGACCCCTACTCCCTAAAATATCCACATGGGAGAAAAGCCAGGGGCCCCCCTCTCAGGTGGTTTTGGCATTCCTTGTAAGAGCCTGGAGTTAGTCTGCCAGAGAGCCATCTGCCCTGCCCCTAATGTGTCATTCCCCATAAGCTCAATGGAAACCATTTCTTGGTGGCCATAAGAGACATAAGAGTTGAAGGAAGAGATGGGAAGGCGCCAATGCAAGAATTCCTCCAACATCCTGAAAAGCAACATGGTATCACCAGAACCCAGCTGACACACAACAGGAAGACTTGATTATCCTAACCCAGATAATATAGAATAAAACAACTTTAAACATTATTTAATGAAAATGATAGAGACCTTTAAAGAGGAAGTGAGAAACTCTCTTAAAGAAATGGAGGGGAAGACAAAAAAAAAAAAAAAGCTGGAAAGAATTAATAAATCCCTCAAAGAAAACCAAGAAAAAGCAATCAAACAGGTGAAGGAAAAAGTTCAAGATTTGAAGATTGAAATAGATGTAAGAAAGAAAACACAAACCGAGGTAACTCTGAAAACAGAAAATCTGGGTAAACAAACAGGAACTACAGAGACAAGTATAACGAACAGAATACAGGAGATAGAAGAAAGAATCTCAGGTGCTGAAGGTTCTATTGAGGAAATAAACTCAATGGTCAAAGAAAACACTAAATCCAACAAATTCTTAACACAAAACATTCAGTAAATCTGGAACAACATGAAAAGACCAAACCTGTGAATAGTAAGCGTAGAAGAAGGAGAAGTATTACAGCTCAAAGGCACAAAAATTCAACAAAATTATAGAAGAACACTTAGCTAACCTAATAAAGGATATACCTATGAAGGTACAAGAAGCTTACAGAACACAAATTAGGCAGGATAAAAAAAAAAAAAAAAACTTCTCTGTATAATAATCAAAACACAAAACATACAGAACAAAGAATATTAAGAGCTACAAAAGAAAAAAAGGTCAAGTAACATATAAAGAAAAATCTATCAGAATTATACCTGACTTCTCAATGGAAACCATGAAAGCCATAAGGTCCTGGACAGATGTGCTACAGACACTAAGAGACCATGGATGCAAGCCCAGACTACTGTACCAAGCAAAGCATTTATTCACCATTTATGGAGAAACAAGATATTCAAAGACAAAAACAGATTTAAACAATATGTATCCACAAACTCAGAGTTACAGAAAGTACTAGAAGGAAAGCCACAGCTCAAGGAAGCTAACTCCGCCCACAAAAACACAGGCATATGATAAACTCCCACCAGCATAACACAAAGATTGGAAATACACAATTATTTCTACCAAAAGATAAACAGATCTAAGAATCACTACTTTTTTGAATGGTTATCAAACTCCATAAGGAGACTTTTCGATGCCCATCTTCCTCTTGAAGTAGCTGGTGCTGCCAGGAGCAGACATGTCTCATTGTCATGAAAAACCCTAAGTTATTAAAACATTAAATGGCATATTCTGTAGTCTTTGAAAGATATGAAGAATGTCTATCTAACTGAAATATATCTCTATATATCTAGAAAATCTAACTAACATGACTATAAGCTTGACTATTATTGATGATTATCCATTAACAACCTATATTTTTGAGTTATAGATTATATTTTTAAATGATCTACAAAATCACAATACCTTAATCAAGAACAGAAATACATATATATATATATATATATATATATATATTTAACAAAATTGACCTTAAATTTATATTAATAAAGTAAAATCCATACATACCAATGCAAAGTATTCATATCTATATCATATCCCCCTTTAAAAGAAAACATTTATAAACAATATTTAGGAATATTAGCATAATTATTTCTCTCCAAACTGCTCCATTCTGAATGGGGGTACTTTTAATGGTATATTCCATGTGCTATGTTAATCTCAGTCACCAGTTGAACAAATTGATTTTCTGAGGGTGTTTACAGCAACCTTTCAGGAGGGCGTGGTCTATCATACCATATTGTTCTAGAAGCAATCCACAGGGTCTCATCTTCTGTGAAAACAAAAGAAGAACCTCTTTTCCGAAGCATCATATTCTTAGACCCAAATACTGAAGTCATAATAGCCTTATGATATCCATTCTTGTTTAGCTTGGCAGCCCATATAATGAAATGTCTCTCTGTACTTAGCTCCTTTACAGTGAAAAAGTTCAAAGAAAACAGAATAATACAAAGAATCCAGACTCTCTGTGAATTTTCCATTTTTTTTTATTTTTAACTCTATCACTTTATTCCATCTCTTTAAAGACTTTACCCCCTTTTTTCAAGGCATTAACTTTAGTCTCTATATTCTTTTTCTTCTCTCTCCTAAACCTACATACACTCATGCAACACTGTGACCCATTTAGAGATCTTTTATGTCTGAATCTTTCCTATTGTGATTCTGCAATTCTTTACTGTCCAGGAGTACTTCTTTAAAATCTAAGCAATTCTTAAAAACTTAGCTTGAGCCATGTAGAGGTAATATGGTACCACCTGTTTCCTGCCCAATCTAAACCTTAATTGTGTTGTTATTATGATAATTATGACAGTTTCTACCTGAGTTCTGCACAGTTCATCATGGTGGAGTGGAACCCGAGCCACTCCTGCCTCAGAGCCATTTGTTGCCCCTGAGTCGCACACAGTTCCAGGCACACAGCAGTGAGTCCACATTGTCATCAAACAAGCCTTAGCACTTTACTCACAAAACCCTATTCAAATGCTCTATCTCCCACAGGAGCCAGAGGTTGCAATGGCAGCACTGCCAAGAGACTGGTATTTCAAAACTGCCACTTACTAGTAGACCTGATCTCTCTGTCTACCCAGCCATGTGCATGGTTTCAGCTACTTTGCTCCTGATGCTGAGTGGGTCCAGAAATGCTCCTTACCCAGAGTTTTCACTGGCGTCAGGGCCCAGGAAGCCTCGTTTTAAAATGGCATGGCGCTTTTTTTTTTTTTTTTTTTTTTTTTTTTTTTTTTTTTTTTTACTTATTGGCGTTAGTTGTTATGTTGGAGCACCACTCTGTTGTAAAGAGGAGCATGCTGCGTCCCTCCCCCCCCCCCCGCTAGTTTATACCCAAAATAACCACAAGGAAATTGAATTAATTTAAACACTGCCTAGCCCATTAATTCTAACCTCTTACTGGCTAACTCTTACATATTCATTTAATCCATCTCCATTAATGTGTATTGCCACTTGACTGTGGCTTACCAGCATGAGTCTAACCAGCATTTATCTTGGAGAGGACAGCCATGACATCTGCCACACTGCCTTCTTCCTCCCAGCATTCTGTTCTGTCTACTCCACCCACCTAAGGACTGGCCTATCAAAAGGCCAAGGCAGCTTCTTTATTTAACCAGTGAAAGTAACACATAGATAGAAGACCCTCCTATACCAAAGCCCACATCAGACAAAGGACTGATCTCCAAAATATATAAAGAATTCAAGAAATTAGACATTAAAATTCTAAACGTCCCAATTAAAATGTGGTATACTGAACTAAACAGAGAATTCTCATCAGAAGAATTTCAAATGGCCAAAAGATAATTAAGGACATGTTCTTCATCCTTAGCTATCAGGGAAGTGCAAATCAAAACATCTTTGAGATACAATCTTATACATGTCAGAATGGCTAAGATCAAAAACACTAATGATACCATATGCTTAAGAGGTTGTGGAAATGCAAACTTGTGTATCCACTTTGGAAATCAATGTGGCAGTTTCTCAGCAGACTGAGAATCCAGCTCCCTCAGGATCCAGTAATTCCACTCTTAGGAATATATTCAAAAGGTGCTCAATCATACTACAAGATCATGTGTTAAACTATGTTCATAGCAGCATTATTTGTAATATCCAGAACCTGGAAACAACCTAGATGCCCCTCAATGGAAGAATGGATGAACAAAGTGTGGCATATCTATACATTAGAGTACTACTTAGTGGTAAAAAATAATGACCTCTTGAATTTTGCATGAAAATGAACAGAATTAGAAAACATCATCCTGAGTGAGGTAACCCAGCCCCCCCCAAAAAAAAACGAATATGGTATGTACTCACTCATAAGTGGATATTAGTCATAAATAAATGGCAACAAGCCTATAGTTCAGGATCCTAGAGAAACTACGTAATAAGTTGAGCCCAAAGAAAAACACATATTGACCCACTTGGAAATTTGAATCAGACAAAAATTTGAGAGCAGGAAGGTGGGGATTAGAGGGGGAATGAAGGGGGATTGAGGAGAACTTGAGGGAATTGGATGGTTGAAATGGAGGAAGGAGAGATATGAGAGCAAGGAAAGAGATATCTTGATTGAGGGAGCCATTATGGAGTTAGCAAGAAACCTGGCTCCAGAAAAATGCCTAAGAACCCACAGGGATCAACCTAGCTGAGACCTTAAGCAATAGAGGAGAGGGTGTCTGAACTGACCTTACCCTGTAGTCAGACTGTTGATTACCTTAAATATCACCATAGAACCTTCATCCAACAACAGATGGGGAAGAGGGGCAATGACCCACATCAGAGCACTGGACTGAGCTCCCAAGATCCAGTTAAAGAGTGGAAGGAGTGAGCGTATGAGCAAGAAATTCAAGACAATGAGGGGATCATCCACTGATGTTGGCTAATGGTAGCTCACAGACTTCAACTGGAATGGGAGTGAACAAACATGGGAACAACCAAGCCCCTTTGAAGGGGGTTGACAGCTTGGGAAGACTGAGGGGCCACTGATAGTGACACTGGGGTGTGTCTCTACCTGCATTTACCAGCTTCATGACATCCTATTCTTTATGGATGTAAACCTTGCTCAACCTAGATGTAGGAGGGAGGGCCTTAGGCTTTCCACAGGGTGGGGTGCATGGCACTCCCTTAGGGTTAGAGGGGCAGGGGGTGGGTCTGTGGAGGGAGAGGGAGGGGAGTATAAGGAGAAGAGGGAGTGGTAATTTGGATTAGTATTTTTTTAAGTAATAAAAAAAGGAAAAAAAAGAAAACACTCATTCTGGAAATACACAAAGACTTTCATGTATAAATGAATAATTAATGCATTTAGCCTCCCAATAACCCTTACTATTTCCATTCAAAACCAATGTCAAGATAGATTTTTGTGTTTATGCTGTGTGAACTTGGAGAGTTGTTCAGATCTTTTTCATCCCTGGAGTTTTATTGTATTAAATGTGTGCTAGAACTAAAAGGGATGAAAATCAAAACAATTCTGAGATACCATATTCTACCAGTCACAATGGCTAAGATCAAAACATCAATGATAGCTTATGTTGGAGAGGATATGGAGTCAGGGGAATACTCTTTCACTGCTGGTGGGAATGCAAACTTGGACAACCACTTTGGAAATCAGTATGCTGATTTCTCAGAAAATTGGGAATCTACTTATCTCAGAATCCAGCAAAACCATTCTTGGGCATAGACCTAATAAATGCTCAATCATCCTGCAAGAACACTTGTTCAGTTATGTTCATAGCATCTTTATTGGTAATAGCCAAAACATGGAACCTATCTAGATGCCCCTCACCTGAACAATGGATAAAAAAAAATTGTGGTATATTATACATTAGAGTACTACTCAGCAGTAAAAAAAAAAAAAACTATGACATCTTGAAATTTTCCTGCAAATGGATGAAAATTAAAAAAAAAAAAAAACATCCTGAGTGAGGAAACTGAGACCAAGAAAGATGAACATGGTATTTAAATTACTCCTAAATGGATAATAGCTGCAATGCTGTGGATATTGAGCATAAAGTTTTTGAACCTAGAGAAACTAAGTAATAATGTGAACCAAAGGAAAAAAACATACATACATATCCACCTAGAAAGGTGAAGCAGACAAGATTCTCTGACAAAATTGGAAGCATGGGGGTGGGGAGAGTAGGGAGGACAAAAGGGAAAGATGAGAGGAGAAAGCCGTGGGGAAGGAGAACTTGAGAGAATGGGATAGTTGTGGTGGAGGAAGGACAGAGTAGAGAGAAAGGAAAGAGATATTTTGATTGAGGGAACCATTATGGGACTAGCAAGTAAACTGGCACTAGAGAAAGTCCCAGTAATCCACAAGGATGACCTCACCTAAGACCCTAAGCAGTAGAGGTGTGGGTTTTCAAACTGGCCTTGCTGTGTGTTCAGACTGATTATTATCTTAAGTATCACCTTAGAACCTTTATCCAGGAACTGATGGAAACAGAGGCAGAGACCTGCATCAGAGCACTGGACTGAGCTCCCAAAGTACATTTTAAGAGTGGGAGGAGTGAGAATATGAACAAAGAGGTCAAGACCATGATAAACCCACTGAAACAGTTTACGTGAGCTAATGGGAGTTCACCAGCTCCAGATTTACAAGTAAGGAAACAATATAGGTCCAAACTAGTCCTTCTGAATGTGGGTGACAGCTGTGTGGTTGTGGCAGACTGTGGTGCCACTAGCACTGGCACTAGGATTTATCATTATGGCCTGTTTTGTTTTTTGGGAACCTATTCTCTTTGGATGGAAACCTTGCTCAGGCTAGATATAGTAGTGAGGACCTTGGACTTTTCCCAAAGCAATGTGCCTTACCCTCTTTGAGGAGTGGAAGGGGGATAGGGTAGGAGGGTTGGGTGGATGGAAGAGGAGGAGGACAGGGACTGAGAACTGGGATTGGTATGTAAAATGAAAAAGGATTGCTTTTTTAATAATTAATTAATTAATTACAAATTAAGGTCTAGAGAAAATATCCACAACTTAGCACAATCTCAAAGTTGTTATATTTTTTATAGGAAACAAGACCGTAACTACTTTCAAAACATATTAAATATAAAATTGTTTTAATTAAAATGTGATAACATAATCCATGGTCCTCTATTCATTAAATTTTCTGAAAGATCCTTTATCTTTACCTCTTCTCTATGTCTTGTCCCCCTACAGAGCTTAGGCTAGCCTAAAGCTCAAGATCAATTTTTCTCAACTGTATGTATTCTATAATTACAGATAAAAAGTTACTACACTAAGATTTTTGTAGTCATTAATGTTTTCCAAGTACGGGAAAAATGGCTCAGTGGGCTAAGAATATTTTCCATCCAAGAATGAAGATTTAATTCAAATCTGCATCCCATACCTTAAAATCTCAGCACAGCAAGTCACAACTGAAGGCAGAGGCAAGTAGAGCAGTGACACTTTCTTGTCAGTAGCCTAGCTCCAGTTTCTTTGAAAGATTCTCTCTGAGAACTATAGAACAGAACATTGCAAATTCTTTCTGACCTATATGAATATACAGATGTGTTACTACTGCCAATTTTATGCACAAATCATACACACACATACACACACACACACCCCACCACCACGACCACCACAACCATGATCACCACCACCACAGACACAATGCATGCAGATATAAACAAGTGTTACTTTAAAGAAAAATGTAACCTAAGTTGATACACATTGCTCAAGATAATAATGGTGCACCAAATAAACCAATATTTCTATGTTATGTCTGCCAATAGAATTCAGGTGTACATAAATTTAGCCTAGTCTGTCAATTGGATATTAGGTGAAAAAAAATTAAGTTTTTAGGAAGCTTGGTTTTTATTATGTGTAACAACATAAACATGTTGAATTCTTATGATGATATATTTCGAAGAAATAATTAAGAGACAGAAGGGGAACCCAGAGAAGAAACAGCAGAAACAATAAGTAAGTTTGAAAAAAGTTATAAGGAAACATGTTATTTAATAAGCTTCTTAAAAATATACAAAAATATTTCATTGGAGTTACCCTGTACAATGGAACAATGTTCTTGTTTCCTAAAACCACAAGTTATCAAAAAAAAAGCCATAGATAGGATATCCTTGTCTAGTCAGTGGTCATGCTTGGCACCCAAAAGACCAACCAAAAATACAGACTTTTACCATTGATCAAGATTACCCACTAAATTATAATTGTATGGATGACTGTATTTCTGAAAACACCACATAATTTGAACCCAGGGTTTTTATATACTAACTTTGTACTTATCTGGATATGTTATCTTTAATGACTAGCTTTTTAAGGAACAGATGATGCATTGCAGACATAAGGGTGAGAAAATACATCAATAGTCCTACCAAACTATAAAAACGAGTAGGTTATCAAAATATGCCCAGTGGTTTCATATTAGCATAAATATTGTAAAAGTAACTAACACAATTTTAGTTGCCTTTAAGTTTCATTGTATAGGAGGAACAATATGCAGATATTGTCAAAAACACTTTTAGCAAAACAATAAGCTCTAGTATCTGCTGGAACTTAGGCAACTTAGAATAGGCCAAATAGATGTGGAAAACTGACTTTCTCTCCCACAAAGGCCATCTCCTTTCAATTGTTCTTCAGCTTGGAGTGAGACTATGTGTGCTACTTCTTGCTCTGTGCTGGCATGCTAACTTGAATGCTAATTTTGCATATGCTGTGTAGACAACTGCAGTTGAATTATATTCACAGTGCAATGATCCTGCCATGTTCAAAGGAAACAGTTTGATCCAATCTTTCTCAGCCTCTGGTGTTTAAAATCTTCACCACCCATCTGTATTATCTGAGCCTAAGGCAGTGTGATATAGATGTCCCAAATATTGTTGAGTTTTCCACTGAGATTTATTATCTGAACTTTGACCCATTGTATGTATCTGTATTAGCTACCAACCTCTACATAGAGACACATCTCTGATGAGGGGTAAGGTTACACTAATCTATAGATACAAGGATATGTATTTAGAAGTGTGCTTGCTGCTATGTTTCTTTGGCAAAATAAAAATGTTAGATCTTCACTTACTCCACATTGAACAGAGTACTTATCTTCAAAATATACAAAGAACTAAAGAAACAGGTCATCAAGAGAACAAATCATCCAATAAAAAGTGGGATACATAGTTAAACAGAGATCTCTCAACAGATGAATCTAAAAATGACACTTAAGGAAATGCTCAACATCCTTAGCCCACAGAGAAATCAAAATTGATACAACTCTGAGATTACATCTTACACCTGTAAGAACGTCCAAGATCAAAACACTGATGACAGAGTAGGCTGGAGAGGACACTCTGCCATTGCTGGTGGGAGTATGAACTGCTTTAGTATGTGCGGCGAACTCCCTGACCAGCAGGAAAGAACAGCCACCAGACGAGGATTCTTCTCAAATCACGCTTTATTGGAGCCTCTTGGTTGAAGGGAGAGCAGAAGCGAGGGGCCCCGAGCTCTGAGCTGTAGCTGCTTATATAGAGAGTCTGCCTAACAACCTTTGATACTTTGATACTTTGACTGCTTTTCTGGAGACCCACCGGCAGGAAAGAAAGCAGGGGAACATCCCTGTCAATTACAGACCACAAGGAAGTTCCCCTGCCAGTCAGGGGAAGTGTGGGCAACTAGATCACAACTCATCCTGTTTTCTAGTGGAAGAACTGCAACCTTTATTATGGTATCAAGCGAGGCTGGGGCCAAATGCCATCTTGTAATGGCAGCCATTCAAATCGGCTCCCTGCAAGTATGAACTGGTATAGCTGCTTTGGAAATCAGTAGGAGTGGTGATGTTGTGAGAAAGCTGCTGTATGAGAGCGTGTGAGAAAGTACACCGGAGACCAAGCTTCATATTCAGGGGTAATTAACCAAACTTATTTTTCTCCATCTTTGTGTGTATGTGTGTATGCATGTGTGTGTGTGTGTGTGTGTGTGTATGCATGAGTGTGTTTCAGGTTTTGTTTTTTAAGAGGAAATATGTATTTGATGAGGAGAGGAACTTGTGGTGTAGGAAGAGGGGAAAGTATGGTGAACAGAAATTGCAGAAAATTCTGAAAAAATAAAAATACAAAAATGAAAAGAAGTCTCATTGTACATGGATGTTAACAAGCTACTGTCCACAAAGTCCAAACAGGGGGAAGAAAACGGATGTATATTAACTGAATCAGGGACAGGGAAATGTAGTACTATTTACATAATCTAACACAATTTTACAAAAAAGAATAAGGTAATACATGTTGCAACTTGACAAATGAAGAAAATAATAGGCTGTCTGAAGAAACCATGTTGACAGAAGACCACAAATTGTATGGTTCTAATTACATAAATCTGATCAGATTAATTCCTGTCAACCATAATTTAATTGAATTAGTGTATTCTTAGCTGAACTTAAGACTAATGGAGAAAATGGGTATGGGTTTAAGTGATATTTGATATTATAAAAATGTTTTGGAAATAAATCATGATTAGTACACAGAAGTGAACATACAAATGACTACAAAAGAGTTTATTTTAAATCTGTGAATTATGATAATGTATAAAATTTAAAAAAGAAAGTATATTCAACAAATGGTGCTGACATAACTGGATATCAACATCTAGAAGAATGAATGTATATATATATATATATATATCCATGCACAAAACTCAAGTACAATTGGATCAAATACATCAGCATATAACCAATCACACTGAACCTCATATATGAGAAATTGGGAAGTATATTTGAACACATCAGCACAAAAGTATGCTTCCTAAATAAAACCTCAGTAGCACAGACATTGAATTCAACAATTAATAGTGGGACCTCCTGAAACTGAGAAGCTTCTGTAAAGCAAAAGTCATGGCCAATATGGCCTTCTACAAAATGGGAAAATATATTCACTTACTCCATATTGAACAGAGGACTGATCTTCAAAATATACAAAGAACTCAAGAAGCAGGTCATCAAGAGAAAAAAAAATCATCCAATAAAAAGTGGGGTACATACCTAAACAGAGATCTCTCAACAGATGAATTTAAAAAAAAAGACACTTAGGAAAATGCTCAACATCCTTAGACACCAGAGTAATAGAAATAAATACAACTCTGAGATTCCATCTTACACTTGTAAGAATGGCCAAGATCAAAACACTGATGACAGATTATGCTGGAGACAATGCAGGGTAAAGGGAACACTCTGTCATCGCTAGTGGGAGTGCAAACTTGTATAGCTGCATTGGAAATACGTAAGAGTGGTGGTGTTGAGAGCAAGCTGCTCTGTGAGAGAGGTGTGAGAGGTGAAGAAGAAAAAGTGTGAGAGAATGAATGAGTGAGAGTGAGAGTGAGTTAATGAATAAATGAAGAATTATATAGAGGAAGTATGTGTGAGTGCTCAGTGAGAGAGCAATGTGAAAGAGTTGTTGTATAGCTATGGCTATGTGGAGATGTATAACTGTAGGAAAACATGAAAGATGATGCTGTATAGAAAACAGATGTAGACCTGACATCCTTGCTCGTGTTCTCCCTCCATCCGCTACTCATTGGGACCTTGGGAGCTCAGTCCAGTGCTCCAGTGTGGGTCTCTGTCTCTATCTCTATCCATCACCAGATGAAGATTCTATGGTGATATGGAAGATATTCGTCAGTATTGCAATAGGATAAGGTCATTTCAGGTTCCCTATCCTCAGCTTCCCAAGGGACTAACTGGGGACATCGCCTTGGGCTCCTGGGAGCCACTCTAAGTTCAAGTCTCTAAGGACCACGAGGGGTGCACCCACCCACTGAGACAGTCGGACTGATCTTTTGGGAGCTCACCAAGGCCAGTTGGACTGTGACTGAAAAAGCATGGGATAAAACCGGGCTCTCTGATCATGGCGAACAATGAGGGCTGAAGAGAAGCCAAGGACAATGGCATGGGGTTTTGATCCTACTTCATGTTCTGGCTTGGTGGGAGCCTAGCCAGTTTGGATGTTCACCTTCCTAGACATGGACAGAGGGGGGAGGACCTTGTACTTTCCACAAGGCAGGGAACCCTGACTGCTCTTTGGACTGGAGAGGGAGGGCAGAGGGTGGGGGAGGGGAGAAGGGTGGGGGAGGGGGAGGGAAATGGGAGGCTGGGAGGAGGTGGAAACTTTCTTTTCCTTTTCTCAATAAAAAAAAAATTAAAAAAAAAGAAAACAGATGTAGAGGGGAAATGCATGTAAAAGTTATACTCACGTAAAAAGAAATGTAACTGAATATAGAAATATGTAACTGAGCAGGAGAAAGATGTATGTATGTAAAGAGAGGTTGTCAAAAAAAGATGATTATTTAAGTTGAAGAAAAGAGAGAATGTTACCATCAGGAAAGTTTGTGTTTGTTCCTTTTTTCTTAGGTAGCCAGTAGAAAGCATATGTTTCCTTATTTACCTCCAAGATAGAAAAGTCTAGACACCACCACCTTATTAGATTTTCTTATTTACCCTGGTGCTGACTGGAGTTTGGTCACCCAAATCAGCAACAAAATATATTTCAGTAAAACTATAAAAGACAAATAATTGCATCTGACATGATTGTAAAATATAAGTTGCCATCCAACTGCCATAACTTATATGGAGTCGTATTTGGATCTACACTCTGAATATATTTTCAGAAGATAGAAAATGAAACATATTCTTCAGTTATAGGCTCAGACTGAAGAAATTTTTGTTACCCATTATTCAAGAGAAAGCATGTCACAAATTAAAATCTGTCCAAATGATTTTTAAGGAAAGATTTTTAATCATATGAAGTATATAATGGAACATGACTAACACATAGAAAACAGATACAAAACTATAAACATTTGTCAAAATATGAAAATAATGGATTTAAAAAATGACTAAATACAATTAGCATTGACTTAGAAATCAAATGTAATTTTATTGGGCTTTGAGTTTTGTTTTTCTGTGTTTTTTTTTTTTTTCCTTTTCTTATTTTTTGAGACTAGTTCTTAATTATAGCATGACTTATGTCGACTTCATTTGCCTGCTGTAGAGCCTTCCAAGTGCTTGAGTTACAGGTCTGCACCTCCATGATGACTTAAGAATTTTGAATAAAGATCATGATCTGCCACGGACCGTCCCTCTGGGAGACTGCTATCCACGGGAGAACAGGGATGAAGGATAGGATAGTCAGGATACGACGCAAGGGAATGACAGACAGACACACTGGTAGTGAGAATCTGCTGCAATTTTACTTCTGCAAAGCTTCAGTTTATGTACAAAACAGATCAAAGAACTTGGCAGGCTCACTGCATCACCCCATTCAGGGTTCCAGACATAAATCAAGGCTAAGCATAATCAAAATAGAACTCCTTCTACGTGCTCAAGATGTTGGCAAGGACTTTTAGTTTTGTCTCTTAGAATTCTGTCTCACACCATTAACAAACGTTCTACCGTGGGGGACTGGTTCTCAGAGTCCTGGGTCTAGCTTTTATCTATATAGTCTTTTATTCTTCTGTTTTTCATTATTAATAAAGTTTCCAAGGCTCGTGTGGCATGGGGCATGCTTCAGTTCCTCAAGGACTGCTTTAAAGAACGGTGGGGCCAAGCCAAGGACATACTTTGATTTCTTGGTAAGCGGTCAGCTGAAAACAGGAAAGATAAGAAATACAGAGAAAGATCATGCAGGGTGCCAGGAGGGCTCGCTCTCAAGGCCATCTCCAGATATGAGATCTGCCTACGGCATCAGGTCCTATCTTGACCACTGATTGCCAGGGGACCACCTGGGGCTTCGCTCCAGGAAGCTCTAACCCCAATCCTTCAGCAGGCAAAAGCCAGCACAGAGGCTTTTTGTCACTACACGGCAGTCACTGCTGTGGACGTGGCAATGATCATGTTTTAATTCTGAATGTTTTAACATAAAGATTTAAAGAGATAGTTTATTGATTTATTATAAAATTATGTTTAGCTATGCTACTGATAAGCACTCAAATCTTTGTAAAAAATCCTTCTTAACTATGTCTTGAATATTTAATATTTATTATTGAGGATATTTTTCAATTCTGCCCTGAAACTCTAGTGGTAATTTTCCTATTTCTGTAAAAAAGCTAAATAGTGCTATAATGCAGTGTAATTGTCTTCACAAGGTTGATAGATGGAGCAATAAATGAAAATAAATGGTTTCAATTTGTCAGTAAAGCAACATTACATTTGTTGTAATTATAAGGAACAATCTAAAGTGATAGTCACAGTTTAAAAATCTGCACCACATATTTTGGTAAAAGTAAAAGAGAACACTGAAAACTGATGTAGCCTAAAGAAAAACAAAATATGTATAATACGTTAATTAGATTGTGTAGCATTTCAGTAACCACTAAAATTGGAAAGAAGAATCATATATTTGCATAGAAAATATATTTTAAGAGGTGATGTTTATTTACTTTTCTTATAAACATGCCAGGGGTAGCAATTAGATTCCTATTATAGGAATTGAAAATTATTTTCACGTACCAATTCCTTTTACTAAAATTTAAAGATTAAGAAGATAAAACAGAGAACATATGAATTTTATTATGTCAAAAATCTCTTCTATGCCTCATATCTTTGACAGCCAAAGTGCAAGAAAAACATAGCACTGTCCTTTATGTTGTCACAGATCTATTTATTGGTTTGGATTTTTTAGTTTCATAAAGAAAGTTCATGTAATATATGAAGAAATTTATTAAATGGCAGAGAAAAAGTAAAGAAATGTTATTTTTGTTTCTATTCCTAGAATTGTTTGGTAATACAGTTTTATTGTAAGATTCAGGCTGAAAGGCAGTGCAGGGAAGATTGGATAATTTGCTGAGAATTTCTCACCAGGAATGGGGACTAAACAGCTTACATCTTGGCTGTGAGCACAGCATTGAGGTTTATTTTTAGGAATGACTTCAGGATGATAACATGGCAGGATAAATTTATAGAAAAACCAATTCAAAGCCATTTAAGCATTTCTTTTACTCATGAGAAATTTTAAATAATAACCAGTGTCTCAACAGTCATCATTTTGCTTTAAATAATGTTTAAACAAATTTAATTTCTGCCTGAACTGTTTTATGATTTTTAAAAAATAATGTTTGTGTGCCCCAGGTGGCAGCTGGTGGCGGACTGCAGGCAGAGACAGCTTGTGGAGGGTCCTGGGAAAGCAGGGCAGGCTGGTCCCCAACTCCAGAGTCTGGCACCCAAGTGGTGAGTTCCCAATGGTGAGTGGGCGCATATCAGAACTGAACCTTTATTACTTAGAGGAGAGAGAGAGGGGAGGGGGGAGAGAGAAAGAGACAGACACAGAGAGACAGAGAGACAGGTGTGTGCATGCCAAGAGAGGACAGTGAGAGATTCAAGATGGCGGGCAGTGGTCAGAGGAAGCTGGGAGTGGGTGTGGCTTGTCCCTTAAAGGGACCAGAGACCAAAAGAATAACAAATTGTGTACATTATTAACAAGTAGTTGGTTCTGGCTTTATAATTTCTTTTCTTACTCAGAATTTGAGAACACAGAGCTGCCCATTTTGATACATATTTTATCAAAAATATTCCATTATGCAGGACTAGTTGTAAATAGCAGATGTATCAAAACTATGAATGTACAGTGAAAGAGAGAATGCCCTTAACTGGAGCTGATGTCCAGAATGCTGTTCATCTCAAAAATTTCTCTACATTTCTGAAACTTGTTCTTTATCGGTAAATCAACAGAATACCTTAAGGGACATATTAAATCACTAACTTACATAATTTTTTTCTCTAAATCCATCCAAGCAAAGAAAATAAAACAAAAATGTATTTTTTATTTTTATATTTATATTATAAGCTGTCATCTTGAGGCTGATAATTCTATAACTATAAAATTAAATACAATAAACCGTCCCTGTTATAAGATATATGATATTTTGCCCAGGGTTCATTTTATGTACTAAAATATGTGCAAAACTATAATTAGACACAACTCAATCAGCTTACTGCTGGCATTGTGTCATACTGGAAAATGTGTTTTTGATTAGAAAAACAGAATGTAGTATAGTATGTATGACAATAAATATTCCTAGGAATGATTTTTCTACCATTTCAAATTTGGTGATGTGATTAATTATAGTCAAAAGAAAAGAAACCAATTATGTATATTTTATACACATATGCTTTGTAGCAGCATAGCCTGTGAATTTACAAAAATATTGAGCTCCTCAAACCCCATGACATATTCCCTCTAAAGCATTTCAAACACTCCTTTATTTCCAACATCAAAATGGTCATGTAGCTTTTTGTGTTAGGACTCTCACTGTTAGATCATTTAGTTGTCATTCAGTTAACTACCAAAGGATTCATGGTACACATTTTCTCAATCTAATATCTATATATTTTCAATATTTATGGCACAAAGATGCATAGCTAGTGTTTATGACATGTTAAAGCAATGAAGGATAGTTGTTAATTCAGAGGCACATATAACTACACTCATCTATGAAATAGTCTTTTAATGGTTTGAACTTAGAGAATTCTAGAAAAAATAAAGAAAAAGACAACAAGCAGTTTCTACTCTCCAAATTCTTAAAGTTTTCTGGCTCTTTTTCTTTCAATGATTTATTTTTGTTTTTGTTCATAAGTTGTTTCCATATGCTATTACATATGTATTCTCTGTTTTTATGTATGTATGCTCATTTTTATTTATATTTTTTAATTTTAACTTTTAGTTAAGTATGCTTCCCATGTTTTTATATTCTTGATGGTTCTAATTTTGCTGATTATAATAAAAGAAAATAGGTACATAATACAATTTTTCAAACTTCAGTATAACATTCCAACCATTTTTTTTTTATTATGGAGGATTACCTAATTTCAAACAGAAAAACTGGACTGCTATTTCTCAGTAGCTTCTGTGACTGTCTTTATTTTTCTGAGTCAGAGGAGCTTTATAATCTTTGTGCCTTGGTATAAACAATAAAAAAATAGTTCTGGGTATTTTTTCTTCCCATAATCAAGGGTATAAACTTCAATAAAGGACAATACTTGCCATAATGTATATATTTTTATTCTATCACCCTTATGGGAATGCTCTTCTAAGTATTTTTCTTATCTTCTGATTTGTGAGGTGCTTTATAATAAAATATTTTTGTTGCATTTTGTTTTGTCTTTTTTGTTTTTTCATTTGGGCCTTTTTTTTACATTTTGTCAAATAATTTCAAGCACAGAAAGATCTCTGTAATAAAAAACAAGCACAAGTCCTTTACTTGTTTTATTTTCACCTCTTCCTCTTAAGATTATCCCATGCTATACACTCCCTCGCGATTATAGGATAAGTTGTCATGATAATATCTATAGATGTTGTGTTGTAGATGTTTCATTTTAAGCTGGTTGTTCCACATCCACTTAATCTCTGTAGTTTGAACACTTGTGGATTTTGTTTTTGAAGGTTTTTGTTTGCTTTCTTGCTTGTTCGGCTCATTGATAAAATGTGATAATAATAAAAGTAGCCTAGGTAACCTATTTTTGGATAAGTACATAAATACTTCGATTGGATTTTGTCATCCTTACATCCTTACATTTTGTTGGGAAGTAATCCTAATCTAGTCATTCAAATTTTCTGGCTCATGGGATGTAAATGCACATTATGTCTGACATATCCACAAGAAAGGGCTCCAAGAATAATGTAACAAAAATAAGTTTAAATGTATGTCTTCATGCACTTTTTAAAATTGTATCAGAAATGTAGGCTTCTTGTCTTTTAATCATTACACTGAAATCGAGCATGTGAATGGGGGATATTTTTCTATTAGTGTGATAAACCAAGGCAGCTTATAAAAGTTTTATTTGTGTTTTACATTTTAATAGGGTTTTGTTAGAGTCCATGACTGCCATTGGTGAGAGATAAGCAGCAAGCAAATAGGCATAATGATGGATCAGTAACTAAGACCTTACATTTGATCTATTATCACAAATCAGAGGATAACAGGGAATGGCATGAGCTTTTAAACTCTCAAAGTTCGCCATCAGTGACATACCTTCCCAAAACAGTCAACATCTCCTAATTCTTCCCAAATGTGCCAATTGAAGTCCAAGAATACAAATATATGAGATTATGGTAGCCACTCATATTCCAACCACTACACTTGTATACAATAAGAAATGGAATATTCTATATCAGTTGCTTCTTTATATTTGGTAATAAAACATAATTAAAGAT